>NC_080380.1:41440731-41740731 GCF_014773155.1 Arachis stenosperma
GTAAAGTCCAGAAAAGTGAATTTTAACTAAAAACTAATAAAAATATACTAAAAACTTAACTAAATATACTAAAAGCATACTAAAAACAATGCCAAAAAGCGTATAATTTATCCGCTCATCACAACACCAAACTTAAATTGTTGCTTGTCCCCAAGCAACTGAAAATCAAAATAGAATAAAAAGAAGAGAATATACTATAGACTCCAAAATATCAAAGAAACATAGTTCCAATTAGATGAGCGGGACTAGTAGCTTTTTGCCTCCGAACAGTTTTGGCATCTCACTCTATCCTTTGAAGTTCAGAATGATTGGCGTCTATAAGAACTCAGAACTCAGATAGTGTTATTGATTCTCCTAGTTAAGTATAATGATTCTTGAACATAGCTAGTGTATGAGTCTTGGCTGTGGCCCAAAGCACTCTGTCTTCCAGTATTACCACCGGATACATACATGCCACAGACACATAATTGGGTGAACCTTTTCAGATTGTGACTCAGCTTTGCTAAAGTCCCCAATTAGAGGTGTCTAGGGTTCTTAAGCACACTCTTTTTACCTTGGATCACAACTTTATTTCTTTCTTTTTCTTTCTTTTTCTCTTTCTCCTTTTTTTTCGTTTTTTTTTCGCTTCTTCTCTCTTTTTTTTTCTTTTTGTATTCACTGCTTTTTCTTGCTTCAAGAATCATTTTTATGATTTTTCAGATCCTCAATAACAGTTCTCTTTTTCCTCATTCTTTCAAGAGCCAACAATTTTTAACATTCTCAAAACAACAAATTCAAGAGACATATGCACTGTTCAAGCATTCATTCAGAAAACAAAAAGTATTGTCACCACATCAAACTAATTCAACTAGTTTCAAGGATAAATTTCGAAATCCTGTACTTCTTGTTCTTTTGTGATTAAAGCATTTTTCATTTAAGAGAGGTGATGGATTCATAGGACATTCATAGCTTTAAGACATGAATTCTAAGTTTTATTAATTATGAATTAAGAACAAGACTCAAAAATAGATATAAGATGAGACTAAAAAAATTAGAGAACAAAAATTTAAACTAGGCTCCTAATGATAGAGGTTTTCACAGAGTTAGGACTCAACAACCTTGATTTTGAGAAGTGGATGCTCCCTCAGCTTGAGAGGAGAGCTTTTGGCGTTTCAACTCTTGGAGTTCACGCCCCTGCTTCTCTTGTTCCTTCAGCAATTTGCAGAGCATGCAGTTCTGATTCTGCTGTTCTTCCTTAAGTTGCTCCATAGTCTCTTGCAACTTGTTGATAGATGCTTCTAGGTTGGCCCAGTAGCCAATTTCAGGGAATTCAGGGAGGAACTCCTGTGCCCTCCTTTTGATAGAGTTGTCTTGTATTTGTCCTTCCATTGACTTTTTGGTGATTGGATGTTCAATGGGTATGAATTCATCTACTCCCATCTTCACCCAAGCCTCTTTACAGAGCAAGGAGATCAAGCTTGGGTAAGCTAGTTTGGCTTCAGTGGAATTCTTATTTGCAATTGTGTAGATCTCACAAGCAATCACATGATGAACCTCCACTTCTTTTCCAAGCATAATGCAATGAATCATCACTGCTCTCTTGATAGTGGCCTCAGAACGGTTGCTAGTGGGCAATATGGAACGCCCAATAAAGTCTAGCCAACCTCTTGCAATTGGTTTGAGGTCTCCCCTCTTGAGTTGGTTTGGGACGCCCTTTGAGTTGGTTATCCACTTAGTTCCAGGGAGGCATATGTCCTCTAGAACTTGATCCAACCCTTTATCTGCTCTCACCATTCTCCTATTAAAGGAGTCAGGATCATCTTGCAGTTGAGGCAATTTGAAGATTTCTCTTATTTTGTCCAGATGGAAGTACATAAGTTTCCCTCTGACCATGGTTCTGTAGGTATGGTAAGCAGTTCCAGTCATTCTCTGCTTATCTGTTAGCCACAGATTTGAGTAGAATTCCTGAACCATATTCCTTCCAACCTTTATTTCAGGATTGGTTAGAACTTCCCATCCTCTGTTTCGAATTTGCTCTTGGATCCCCGGATATTCATCTTCTTTCAGATCAAACTTCACTTCCGGGATCACTGACCTCAGACCCATTATTTTGTGATAATGGTCTTCATGTTCTTTGGTTAAGAACTTCTCTTGATTCCAAAGATTCTTTGGATTATTCTCTTTCTTTCCTCTTAAATTGGTTTGTTTTCCCTTAGGGGCCATGATCTTGATGAATCTTGGCTTTAGTGATCACGGAAAAGCACACCAAACTTAGAGGTTTGCTTGTCCTCAAGCAAAAGAAAGGAAGGAGAAGAGAGAGGAGAGAGCAAATTCGAATGGTGTGGGGGAATGGTGAGGCCGAACGTGTTCTTATAGGGGGGAAGGAGATTTCGAAAAAATTTGAGAAGAGATTTGAGAAGATATGGAGAGGATTTGAGAAAAGGGTGAGTTTTTGAGTAAGATTTGTGATTGATTTGAGATAGATTTGAAGAGTGGTTTTTATTTTTGAAGATTTGAAAGTGAATGATGAAAGGTTGAAGTGTATTTATGTAGAAGAGTATGGGTAAGAAAAGGAAAGTTTAAAAAAATTTGATTGAAAAACGAAATCTTGCTCCCCCCACCTTTCTGGCGTTAAACGCCCAGAATGGCATCCATTCTGGCGTTTAACGCCCATTTGATGCCCCTTTGGGCGTTTAACGCCCAGCCAGGTGCCCTGGCTGGTGTTAAATGCCAGAATTCCTTTATCACTGGGCGTTTTGCTAAACGCCCAGGATGCTGCACACCTGGCGTTAAACGCCCAGAATGGTGCCCATTCTGGCGTTTAACGCCCAAAATGGCACCATTCCTGGCGTTAAACGCCCAGAATGGTACCCATTCTGGCGTTTAACGCCCAAAATGCCCCTTACTGGCGTTTTTTCGCCAGCAAGCTCTTTTTCTCTGCTTTTTGAGCTGAATCCTTCTGTAACACTGTGAATTCCTTCATTTTTGATACTTGCCTCTGTAAAAACAAATCATATAACCTCCTAATGACTGGGTTGCCTCCCAGCAAGCGCTTCTTTACTGTCTTTAGCTGGACCTTTACTGAGACTCACTCAAGTCTCAGTTTTGAGCATTCCTGCTCAAAATTGCTTTCAAGATAATGCTTGATTCTCTGTCCATTAACAATGAACTTTTTGTCAGAATCAATATCCTGAAGCTCAACATATCCATACGGTGACACTCCTGTAATCACATACGGACCCCTCCACCGGGATTTAAGTTTTCCTGGAAACAATTTGAGCCTAGAGTTGAAGAGCAGAACTTTTTGTCCTGGCTCAAAGACTCTGGTTGACAACTTCTTGTCATGCCACTTCTTTGCCTTTTCCTAATAAATTTTTGCATTTTCAAAGGCATTGAGTCTGAACTCCTCTAGCTCATTTAACTGGAGCAATCTTTTTTCACCAGCTAACTAAGCATCCATGTTTAGGAATCTGGTTGCCCAGTAGGCTTTATGTTCCAGTTCCACGGGCAGATGACAGGCCTTCCCATACACCAGTTGGTATGGAGAGGTTCCTATAGGAGTCTTGAATGTTGTTCTGTATGCCCACAGAGCATCATCCAAGCTCTTTGCCCAATCCTTTCTTCGGGCTATCACAGTCCGTTCTAGGATTCTTTTTAGCTCTCTGTTAGAGACTTCAGCTTGCCCATTTGTCTGTGGATGATACGGGGTTGCCACTTTGTGGCTAATTCCATATCTGACCATAGCAGAGTATAGCTGTCTATTGCAGAAATGAGTGCCCCCATCACTGATTAGTACTCTGGGAACACCAAACCTGCTGAAGATGTATTTCTGGAGGAATTTCAGCACGGTCTTGGTATCATTAGTGGGTGTAGCAATTGCTTCTACCCACTTAGATACATAGTCCACTGCCACCAGAATGTAAGTGTTTGAGTATGATGGTGGGAATGGACCCATGAAGTCAATTCCCCATACATCAAACAATTCTATCTCTAATATCCCTTGTTGAGGCATGGCATATCCGTGAGGCAAGTTACCAGCTCTTTGGCAACTGTCACAGTTACGCACAAACTCTCGGGAATCTTTATAGAGAGTAGGCCAGTAGAAGCCACATTGGAGGACTTTAGTGGCTGTTCGCTCACTTCCAAAATGTCCTCCATACTGTGATCCATGGCAATGCCATAGGATCCTTTGTGCTTCTTCTCTGGGTACACATCTGCGGATCATTCCGTCTGCACATCTCTTAAAGAGATATGGCTCATCCCATAGGTAGTACTTGGCATCTGAAATTAATTTCTTTCTTTGCACTCTGCTGTACTCCTGGGGTATGAACCTCACAGCTTTGTAGTTTGCAATATCTGCAAACCATGGAGCTTCCTGAATGGCAAAGAGTTGCTCATCTGGGAAAGTCTCAGAGATCTCAGTAGAAGGGAGGGACGTCCCAGCTACTGGTTCTATTCGGGACAGATGATCAGCTACTTAGTTCTCTGTCCCTTTTCTGTCTCTTATTTCTATATCAAACTCTTGCAGGAGCAACACCCATCTTATTAGTCTGGGTTTTGAATCCTGCTTTGTGAGTAAGTATTTAAGAGCAGCATGGTCAGTGTACACAACCACTTTGGATCCCACTAGATAGGATCTAAACTTGTCAATGGCATAAACCACTGCAAGTAATTCTTTTTCTGTGATTGTGTAGTTCTTTTGTGCATCATTTAGAACACGGCTAGCATAATAAATGATGTGCAGGAGTTTGTTATGCCTCTGTCCCAACACTGCACCAATGGCATGATCACTGGCATCACACATTAATTCAAATGGCAATGTCTAATCTGGTGCAGAGATGACTGGTGCTGTGACCAGCTTAGCTTTCAGGGTCTCAAACGCCTGCTGACACTGTGTGTCAAACACAAATGGTGTGTCAGCAGCTAGCAGGTTACTCAAAGGTTTTGCAATTTTCGAAAAATCCTTTATAAACCTTCTATAGAATCCTGCATGTCCCAGAAAGCTTCTGATTGCCTTAACATTGGCAGGTGGTGGTAATTTTTCAATTACCTCTACCTTTGCCTTATCCACCTCTATTCCCCTGCTTGAAATTTTGTGCCCAAGGACAATTCCTTCAGTCACCATAAAGTGACATTTTTCCCAGTTTAAAACCAGGTTAGTCTCTTGGCACCTTTTCAGGACAAGTGCTAGGTGATTAAGACAGGAGCTGAATGAGTCTCCATATACTGAGAAGTCATCCATGAAGACTTCCAGAAATTTCTCTACCATATCTGAGAAGATAGAGAGCATGCACCTCTGAAAGGTTGCAGGTGCATTGCACAGACCAAAAGGCATCCTTCTGTAGGCAAACACGCCAGAAGGGCAAGTAAATGCTGTTTTCTCTTGGTCATGAGGATCTACTGCAATTTGGTTGTAGCCTGAATAGTCATCCAAAAAGCAGTAATAATCATGACCAGCTAGTCTTTCTAGCATTTGGTCTATGAATGGTAAAGGAAAATGATCCTTTCTGGTGGCTGTATTGAGCCTTCTGTAGTCAATACACATACGCCACCCTGTGACTGTTCTTGTAGGAACCAGTTCATTTTTTTCATTATGAACCACTGTCATGCCTCCCTTTTTGGGGACAACTTGGACAGGGCTCACCCAGGGGCTATCAGAAATAGGATAAATAATCCCAGCCTCTAGTAATTTAGTGACCTCTTTCTGCACCACCTCCTTCATGGCTGGATTTAGCCTCCTCTGTGATTGGACCACTGGTTTGGCATTATCCTCCAACAGGATCTTGTGCATGCATCTAGCTGGGCTAATACCCTTAAGATCACTTATGGACCACCCAAGAGCTGTCTTGTGTGTCCTTAGCACTTGAATCAGTGCTTCCTCTTCCTATGGATTTAAAGCAGAGCTTATAATCACTGGAAAAGTTTCACCCTCTCCCAGAAATGCATACTTCAGGGATGGTGGTAGTGGTTTGAGTTCAGGTTTGGGAGGCTTATCCTCCTCCTGAGGAATTTTCGAAAATTCCTTTGTTTCCTCTTGTTCTTCTTGATCAGGTTGAGCATCCTTGAAGATGTCCTCAAGCTCTGATTCTAGACTTTCAGTCATATTGATCTCTTCTACCAGAGAGTCAATAATGTCAGCGCCCATGCAGTCATTTGTTGTGTCTGGATGCTGCATAGCTTTTACAGCATTCAACTTGAACTCATCCTCATTGACTCTCAGGGTTACTTCCCCTTTTTGTACATCAATGAGAGTTCTTCCAGTTGCTAGGAAAGGTCTTCCTAGAATGAGAGTTGCACTTTTGTGCTCCTCCATTTCCAGCACTACAAAGTCAGTTGGAAAGGCGAATGGCCCAACCTTGACAATCATATCCTCTATTATGCCTGATGGATGTTTAATGGAGCCATCAGCAAGTTGGAGGCATATCCTGGTTAGTTTGACTTCTCCAGTCAACCCAAGCTTTCTGATAGGGGATGCAGGTATTAGATTGATGCTTGCTCCAAGATCACATAGGGCTGTCTTGGTGCAAGCGCCTTCTAATGTGCATGGTATCATAAAGCTTCCAGGATCTTGAAGCTTTTCTGGTAAGCTTTTCAGAATGACTGCACTGCATTCTTCAATGAGAAACACTTTTTCAGTTTCTCTCCAGTCCTTCTTATGACTTAAGATCTCTTTCATGAATTTAGCATAAGAAGGTATTTGCTCAAGTGCCTCTGCAAATGGAATCTTTATTTCAAGAGTCCTTAGATAGTCTGCAAAGCGGGCAAATTGCTTATCCTGCTCCGCTTGGCGGAGTTTCTGAGGATAAGGCATCTTGGCTTTATATTCTTCAACCTTAGTTGCTGCAGGTTTGTTCCTTACAGAAGTGGTTGAAGAAGCCTTGTTAGAGGGATTACTGTCAGCACTCTCAGGTGTCTGATCCTCCCTTGGCGTATGAACGCCAGGAATGGGTGAAGATTGGGCGTTAAACGCCAACTTTTCCCCCTTTTCTGGCGTTTGAACGCCAGAACTGGGCAGGGAATGGGCGTTTAACGCCAGCTTTCCCTCCCTTTCTGGCGTTTGAACGCCACTAGCATTCCTCTCTGGGCTCTTACTGTCCTCAGAGGGATTTTGAACAGTGGGTTGGTTATCCTCTGTCAATTGTTCCTTATTTGGTCTTTTGCTCTTTTGGGCAGTGTTATCCAGTGTCTTCCCACTCCTCAGTTGAACTGCTTGACATTCCTCTGTTATCTGTTTAGATATTTGTTGTTTTGCTTGATTCAACTGCAGTTCTATGTTCTTGTTAGCAACTTTAGTTTCATGGAGCATTTCTTTAAATTCTGCTAACTGTTTTGTCATCAGGAGCAATTGTTGATTAAGCTCAATCATCTGTTCTTGAGGATTAGGGTCAGTGACTACTGTCATGACTTCCTCTTCTGGAGAGAACTCATTGCTAGAGTACAAATATTGGTTTCTAGCAACAGTGTCTATAAGCTCTTGAGCCTCTTCAATTGTCTTCCTCATGTGTATAGATCCACCAGCTAAGTGGTCTAAAGACATCTGAGCTTTTTCTGTAAGCCCATAGTAGAAGATGTCTAACTGTACCCACTCTGAAAACATTTCAGAGGGGCATTTTCTTAGCATACCTCTATACCTCTCCCAGGCATTATAAAGGGATTCATTATCCTCTTGTTTAAAGCCTTGGATGTCCAGCCTTAGCTGTGTCATCCTCTTTGGAGGGTAAAAATGATTCAGGAATTTGTCTGATAACTGTTTCCATGTCTTTATGCTTGCTGTAGGTTGGTTATTCAACCACCTTTTAGCTTGATCTTTTACAGCAAATGGAAACAGTAATAGTCTGTAGACATCCTGATCCACCTCTTTATCATGTACTGTGTCAGCAATTTGTAAGAACTGTGCCAGAAACTCAGTAGGTTCTTCCTGTGGAAGACCGGAATACTGGCAATTTTGCTGCACTATGATAATGAGTTGAGGATTTAGCTCAAAGCTGCTTGCTTTGATGGGAGGTGTACAGATGCTACTCCCATATGCAGCTGTAATAGGGTTAGCATATGACCCCAGAGTCCTTCTGGACTGATCAATCCCACTTAGGTCCATAATGGATAAAGGGAAATGATATGGATTGCAAATAGATAAATTTTGTTTTTTTTTTTTTGAATTAACCGAAAAAAATAAAATAAAATAAAACAAAAGTAAAATAAGATAAAAATTCAAAAATCAAAAAGAAAATAAGATCAAAGCAAATTGAGAACTGAATCAATTAGTTAATTAAAAAGATTTTCAAAATAGCAATTAAAAAGATATGATTGAAAAGATTTTTATGATAAAAATTTGATTTTTGAAAAGAGGAAAGAGAAAAACAACAAAATGACACCAAACTTAAAATTTTTAGAAAATCAAACACTAATTTTCGAAAATTTTTAGGGGAAAAACACAAAGAGGACACCAAACTTAGAACTTTTATGGATCAAAAAGGGACTAAGGACATGCAAAATCGAAAACTAAAAGAAAAACAAAAGCATGCAATTGACACCAAACTTAAAATATGAAACTAGACCCAACTAAAAGACTCTAAACCAATAAAAACAAAACAGTCCTAATCTAAGCAACAAGATAAACCGTCAGTTGTCCAAACTCGAACAATCCCCGGCAACGGCGCCAAAAATTTGGTGCACGAAATTGCAATCACACTTTTGCAATCCCGCACAACTAACCAGCAAGTGCACTGGGTCGTCCAAGTAATACCTTACGTGAGTAAGGGTCGATCCCACGGAGATTGTCGGCTTGAAGCAAGCTATGGTTATCTTGTAACTCTTAGTCAGGATATCAGAAATTATCAGGATTGATTGTGAAAAGCAAAAGAACATGAAATAAGTACTTGTTATGCAGTAATGGAGAATAGGTTGAGGTTTTGGAGATGCTCCATCTTCTGAATCTCTGCTTTCCTACTGTCTTCTTCATCAAATACGCAAGGCTCCTTCCATGGCAAGCTGTATGTAGGGTTTCACCGTTGTCAGTGGCTACCTCCCATCCTCTCAGTGGAAATGTTCAACGCACCCTGTCACGGCACGGCTATCCACCTGTCGGTTCTCGATCAGGCCGGAATAGAATCCATTGATTCTTTTGCGTCTGTCACTAACGCCCCGCCTTCAGGAGTTTGAAGCTCGTCACAGTCATTCAATCATTGAATCCTACTCGGAATACCACAGACAAGGTTTAGACCTTCCGGATTCTCTTGAATGCCGCCATCAGTTCTAGCTTATACCACGAAGATTCTGATTAAGGAATCCAAGAGATATCTACTCAATCTAAGGTAAAACGGAGGTGGTTGTCAGGAACACGTTCATAGTTGAGAATATGATGAGTGTCACGGATCATCACATTCATCCGGGTTAAGAACAAGTGATATCTTAGAATGGAAGCAAGCATGATTGAATAAGAGACAGTAGTAATTGCATTAATCCATCAAGACACAGCAGAGCTCCTCACCCCCAACCATGGGGTTTAGAGACTCATGCCGTGGAAGGTACACAAAGAAACGTGTAAAGTGTCATGAGGTACAGATACAATGTCAAAAGATCCTATTAATAGTAAACTAGTAACCTAGGGTGTACAGAAATGAGTAAATGACGTAAAAATCCACTTCTTGGTCCACTTAGTGTGTGCTTGGGCTGAGCAATGAAGCATTTTCGTGTAGAGACCTTTTCTGGAGTTAAACGCCAGCTTTTATGCCAGTTTGGGCGTTTAACTCCAAGTTTTATGCCAGTTCCAGCGTTAAACGCTGGAAATTCTGAGGCTGATTTGCCACGCCGGTTTGGGCCACCAAATCTCGGGCAAAGTATGGACTATTATACATTGCTGGAAAGCCCAGGATGTCTACTTTCCAATGCCATTGAGAGCACGCCAATTGGGCTTCTGTAGCTCCAGAAAATCCGCTTCGAGTGCAGGGAGGTCAGAATCCAACAGCATCTGCAGTCCTTTTCAGCCTCTGAATCAGATTTTTGCTCAGAACCCTCAATTTCAGTCAGAAAATACCTGAAATCACAGAAAAGCACACAAACTCATAGTAAAGTCCAGAAAAGTGAATTTTAACTAAAAACTAATAAAAATATACTAAAAACTTAACTAAATATACTAAAAGCATACTAAAAACAATGCCAAAAAGCGTATAATTTATCCGCTCATCAGGTCACAGCCAAGGCTCATAAAGTAGCTGTGTTCAAGAATCAACATATTAAACTAGGAGAATCAATAACACTATCTGAATTCTGAGTTCCTATGGATGCCAGTTATTTTGAGCTTCAAAGGATAAATTGAGATGGCAAAACTGTTCAGGAGCAAAAAGCTACTAAGCCCCGCTCATCTAATTAGAATCTGAGCTTCACTTAAAACTCTGTGATGTATTACCTCTTGATTTTCTTTTTATCTTATTTTATTTATCTAGTTGCTTGAGGACAAGCAACAGTATAAGTTTGGTGCTGTGATGAGCAGATATTTTATACGCTTTTTGGTGGTATTTTCAAGTAGTTTTTAGTATGCTTTAGTTACTTTTTAGTATATTTTTATTAGTTTTTATGCAAAAATCACATTTCTGGGCTTTACTATGAGTTTGTGTGTTTTTCTGTGATTTCAGGTATTTTTTGGCTGAAATTGAGGGACCTGGGCAAAAATCTGATTCAGAGGCTGAGAAAGGATTGCAGATGTTGTTGGATTCTGACCCTCCTGCACGCGAAATGGATTTTCTGGAGCTACAAAAACCCAGCTGCACGCTCTCAATTGCGTTGGAAAGTAGACATCTTGGGCTTTCCAGCAATGTATAATAGTCTATACTTTGTCCGAGATTTGATAGTGCAAACTGGCGTTTAAATGCTCACTTTTTACCCTTTTCTGGCGTTAAACGCCAGAACTGGCATAAAAGTTGGAGTTAAACGCCCAAACTGGCACCAAAGCTGGCGTTTAATGCCAGGACTAATCTCTACACGTGAAAGCTTCAATGCTCAGCCCCCACACACACTAAGTGGGCCCCGGAAGTGGATTTCTGCACTATCTATCTTAGTTTACTCATTTTCGGTAAACCTAGGTTACTAGTTTAGTATAAAAACTACTTTTAGAGATTCATTTTGTACCTCATAAAATTTTAGATCTGAATTTGTATCTTCTACGGCATGAGTCTCTAAACCCCATGGTTGGGGGTGAGGAGCTCTGCTATGTCTCGATGGATTAATGCAATTATTTCTGTTTTCTATTCAATCACGCTGGTTTCTATTCTAAGATATTCATTCCCACTTCAACGTGATGAATGTGATGATCCGTGACACTCATCACCATTCTCAACTTATGAACGCGTACCTGACAACCACTTCCGTTCTACCTTAGATTGAGTGTGTATCTCTTGGTTCCTGGTTCACGAGTTTGATTGCCTCTCCTGACAACAGAGCACTTAAATCTGTGAAACCAGAGTCTTCGTGGTATAAGCTAGAATCAATTGGCAGCACTCTTGAGATCCGGAAAGTCTAAACCTTGTCTGTGATATTTTGAGTAGAATCTGGGAAGGGGTGACTGTGACGAGCTTCAAACTCATAAATGTTGGGCGTAGTGATAGTGTGCAAAAGGATCAATGGATCCTATTCCAGGACGAGTGAGAACCGACAGATGATTAGCCCTACGGAATCCGTAGTTAGACCATTTTCACTGAGAGGACGAATGGTAGCCATTGACAACGGTGATCCACCAACATACAGCTTGCCATGGAAGGAACCTTGCGTGCATGAAGAAGACAACAAAAGGAAAGCAAAGATTCAGAAGACAGAGCATCTCCAAAACCTCAACATGTTCTCCATTACTGAATCACAAGTACTTTTCATTTCATGTTATTTATTCTTCATAAATAAAATCATCTTTATCATTAATCTCCTGACTAAGAGTTACAAGATAACCATAGCTTGCTTCAAGCTGGCAATCTCCGTGGGATCGACCCTTACTCACGTGAGGTATTACTTGGACGACCCAGTGCACTTGCTGGTTAGCTGCACGAAGTTGTGTATCACGATTTTGTGTACTAGTGCATCATTACCAGATTCTTGATCCTCGTCCATTTCCTCATCCTCATCCTCATCTTCATCGTCATCGTTATCATCTGGTTCATCTACTAGATACTCATCAGTCTCTTTCTCAAGTCTTGGTATTTTCTTCAATCAGAGTCATTGAAACCCGGTTAGGGTTTTGAGTATTAAGAATTCCTCGACCACCGTCACTCCTACTAGAGTCACCAGATACCAACCCTCCAGAAGCACATGACGAAGTCCGGTACCCAATCCTTGCGTCCAATGAATACCTACCTGCCATGATGTCAGGCTGATAGCCATATTGTGACTGGCCTGCATCTGCAGTCATGATGTCAGGTTGATGGCCATATTGTGATTGGCCTGTATCTGCAGCCATGAACCCAAGCAACTGGCTAAAAGAACCACCATCTCTTGAGTCAAACTGTGGCACACTGATGAGCGGATAATTTATACGCTTTTTGGCATTGTTTTTAGGTAATTTTTAGTAAGTTCAAGCTACTTTTAGGGATGTTTTCATTAGTTTTTATGTTAAAAACATATTTATAGACTTTACTATGAGTTTGTGTGTTTTTCTGTGATTTCAGGTAATTTCTAGCTGAAATTTAGGGACTTGAGCAAAACTCTGAAAAAGGCTGACAAAAGGACTGCTGATGCTGTTGGAATCTGACCTCCCTACACTCGAAATGGATTTTCTAGAGCTACAGAACTCCAAATGGCGCGTTCTCAACGGCGTTGGAAAGTAGACATCCAGAGCTTTCCAGAAATATATAATAGTCTATACTTTATTAGGAAATTGACGACGTAACTTAGCGTTGAACGCCAAGTACATGCTGCTGTCTGGAGTTAAACGCCAGAAACACGTCATGATCCGGAGTTGAACGCCCAAAACACGTTATAACTTGGAGTTCAACTCCAATAAACGCCTCAGCTCGTGGATAGATCAAGCTCAACCCAAGCATACACCAAGTGAGCCCCGGAAGTGGATTTATGCATCAATTACTTACTCATGTAAACCCGAGTAGCTAGTTTAGTATAAATAAGACTTTTTACTAATGTATTAGAGTCTTTTGACCACGTTTCATCTCTGGTCTCAGTTTTGTTTTATTCTTCATCTTAGGAGGCCATTGAGCACGTTTTAGGGGGCTGGCCATTCGGCCATGCCTGAACCTTTCACTTATGTATTTTCAACGGTGGAGTTTCTACACACCATAGATTAAGGGTGTGGAGCTCTGCTGTACCTCAAGTTTCAATACAATTATTATTACTTTCCATTCAATTCTCTTTTATTCTTATTCCAAGATATACGTTACACAACACTTGATGAATGTGATGATCCGTGACACTCATCATCATTCTCACCTATGAACGCGCGTGATTGACAACCACTTCCGTTCTACCTTAGGCCGGGCGCATATCTCTTAGATTCCCCAACAGAATCTTCGTGGTATAAGCTAGAATTGATGGCGGCATTCATGAGAATCCGGAAGGTCTAAATCTTGTCTATGGTATTTCGAGTAGGATTCTGGGATTGAATGACTGTGACGAGCTTCAAACTCCTGAAGGCTGGGCGTGATGACAAACGCAAAAGAATCAATGGATTCTATTCCAACCTGATTGAGAACCGACAGATGATTAGCCGTGCTGTGACAGAGCATAGGACCATTTTCACTGAGAGGATGGGATGTAGCCATTGACAACGGTGATGCCCTACATACAGCTTGCCATGGAAAGGAGTAAGAAGGATTGGATGAAAGCAATAAGAAAATAGAGATCCGAGAGGAGCACAGCATCTTCACACGCCTATCTGAAATTCCCATTATTGATTTACATAAGTATTTCTATCCCTTTTTATTTTCTATTTATTATTAATTATTCGAAAATCCATAAACCAATATAATCTGCCTAACTGAGATTTACAAGGTGACCATAGCTTGCTTCATACCAACAATCTCTGTGGGATCGACCCTTACTCACGTAAGGTATTACTTGGATGACCCAGTACACTTGCTGGTTAGTTGAACGGAGTTGTGAGAAGAAAGTGCTGAGTTAGTTTTTAGGCACATGTCAAAGAGCCATTATTGTTGATCACAATTTCGTCCACCACACACTCCAATACGGCTGATGTATCGGGTATGTTGAGGTAAAATGTGTTTGTGGTACATACTGGCTTGACCACTGAGGTTGCTTCTGTGCAGCTGGAGGCGGAAGTGGAGGTGGAGGTTGCTGCTCTTGTGGCTCCTCGTCCTCAGCCTCTTCATTCTCTTGAACCACATCATCCATATCCTGATCACACTCGACATTCTCTTGAACCACACGATCGGACAAGTTCAAATGATGGCCATATTTTGTACGGTATCAGTGCATGTAAATATCTAACGGATGCTGTGGACCATCAAGCTCAGTCAGAATGTGATTATACCTGTTTGTTCATTACATCACCCAAAATGAATAACTCGTGGATGTTGCCCAATTAAGATTCTTAGGACCAGTCAAGACTTCACCGTGTGCCTTGTCTAGATTCCGTTCCTGATGAGGAACTCCCTGCATGAAACCAAACTATCGCCTAAACCGATCGGTTGCATGCCACTCAATACATTCAAAAGATACCAAAGGCACCGTCGCACTCCACACAACCGAATGCATGTAGATGTCTGCAAGAATTACGTCCGGATCCACGCGATCCACAGCATAAGCAACCTACACAAACTGTGAAAAATAAAATACATTGCTGATTACAATCGGAATAACGATAACACTGCAAACCACGAAACCAAATAATTCTTTAATGCAAATATACCTGACCTTCCTGCAGATCATCGAAAGCCTTCCTAAAGTGAGCAAGTTTTGTATACCTAAAGCGTCGGTCTCCACGCTCCCAGTTACGCCACCTAATATCGCTTAATTCATTATCAGAACTGCATTCTAAATATGAAGATACGGAGTAAATATAATATAATGTTACCTATTTGCAAGCAGAAAACTACGGGGTTCCCTAGGAACCGGCGCTAGAAATGGCAGGCGCATAAAGGCCCAAACGACCAGCAGTGTCAGTGAACCGTTAATCTCCTTACAGTCAAAACGAGATGTCCTGCATAACGCTCTGTACAGATGTGCGAGACAAGCCAAATCCCAACTGAACTGTACAATACTACCAAATTCACGAAGTAAAGGCAGAAAATTCCAGTGCACAGATGCCCCAGACTTGTCACCTAACAATATCGTACCAATCAGCAACATAATGTGGCACTTCACGTACCTCTGTTTACTTTCTTCATTATCCAACTGTAACTGTAATCTTTCTTTTAGATCCCGTAGCCACGTCAGTTTTATACCGCTTCCTCTACATTCTGTCTTTCTCGGTGCAACCCCAAATTGGTCCAAACACTCCGCCTCTAAGGCCTCAACACTGCTGATAGTCATCCCTGTGACTGGAAGACCGTCCGTCGGAAGACCAAGAATCATAGTCACATCTTCGAGTGTCACAACACATTCACCAATCGGAAGGTGAAAGGTATGTGTGTCTGGATGCCACCTTTCTATTAAAGCATTTACGAGTGCTTTCTGACATTGTACTATTCCAATCTGAGATGCATGATAGAAACCCGTAAATCGTAAATGTTCCTCCACCCTATCATTGTACCGATTCGGAAGGAGATGGTGATTACACGTCAACATCCGTGAACTCAACAGAAAGAAAAATTATTAATCAAACTACCAATAATTTCTAATTTACTACTAAAATTTAATAACAAAAACTAGAACAACCAATATTATCAGGAATGATTACTACCAAGTACAACATCATAATTAGCTCAACTAAAAACGTAACAGTAAATAATTAATTATTATCAAATTCCAAATACATTGTATTATTATATTTTTCCTAGTCTTAATTATTGATTTTAATCAGCAATATTAATCCAAAAATGTATTTTTTTAAATATGTATTTTTTACTAAAAATATTACAATAAATTCTAAACATATTCCTCTCATTAATCTATCATATTAGTCTAACTCAAACATTACTATTGGATTAAATTTTTAACTAAAATCAATAGTAATAATAATAAGAGTAGTGATAGGGAGCCAATGGTCTAAACGTATAATGTGTACAATGGGCTAAATCTTTGGTCCATGAATAAAATAAACATCACTCATACTATCCAAAATATACTATCCAGAATAACCATCCAGATACCAGAGATAATAAACATCTCATGTCATAAAACCACGCAGCCCAAAAGCTTAAACTGATTTTGGAATTCACTAAGAATCGAACTCTTGACTTTTCGAATCTAGAACTCTAATACCATGTTATGAACCCACTCATCCCAAAAACGTAACCTGATAGGATAATGTAACACTAACAATCATATCTACTGCCTAAACCTCCATTGTACACATTATACGCTTAAACCATTGACTTCCTATACTTTTCCTAATAATAATAATAATAATAATAATAATAATAATAATAATAATAATAATAATACCGTCACTGACCCTAAATTTAAACGACTAACAACCTATAATTAAATTTTTAATAATAATAATAATAATAATAATAATAATAATAATAATAATAATAATAATAATAATAATAAAGTCACTGATATATGTTTATGTTTCCTAATAACTAGACCTAACAAGAACAATTATAATATAACTAAATTTCTAACAACACCAAATAATTCTGAATTAATATTAACAATAGTATTAATCATCATAATAATAACACTAATAATAATATTCTTAGTTCACGTTGAGTTCAACTACTAACAGCAACAACAACTATTATAACTCTCAAATAATGATAATAATAAAAATGAAAATAATAATAATAAAAATAATAATATCACTGATGTTCTTAATTTTGGCTACTAACAATAATAATTATAATTAAATTTTTGATAATATTAATTATATTTTTTAAAAAATTAAAAAAAATTAATAAAAAAACTTACATAATCAAAATAACTGAGATATTTTGTAATATAAAATTTAAGATGATCAACATTTTTAGATTTTTATTTCCTTGACATTATAATTTTTTTTCATTAATTTTGGGAAGAAGAAGACTTAAATGAAGGAGGGAATGAAGGAATGGTTGCTGCTGAAAAATGAATGAAACTCATTTCAGAGGGAGGGTGAGTAACTGAGTATACATGTAGAGGGTTTAATTGGGGTTAAGGGCCACCGTTGTAGGAAGTAAAGTTGAGTCGACATGTGGCGGGAGAAAGAATTCGGACCTTCCGATCTCTCAATGCAATACGGACCGTTCAATTTGTTCAATATTTTTCGAATCGTCCGATTTGTTGTTAGCTAACACCACAACCTGATAATGCTCACACTCACTCCATAGCCCCGTCCCACCCCAATCCCACCTCCATAACAAAAATAAAAAGCGAATTATATAAGATTGGACCTCCACAAATAAAGTTACGCTTTAACTATAATTTTTTCCGTATCCCAATCAAATCCAATCGAAGAAGGATAAGCCATGAAGCTCTCCTTCTCGATCCCCTCGAAGTCCTCTTCCTCCTCTAAACCCATCAAACTCGACGACTCCTCCAAAAACGGCGCGGCACCCTCCAAGCACTTCGTCACCGAATTCGACCCTTCCAAACCGCCAACCGAACAAACCGCCACCGTTATACCCCCGATCCAGAACGAATGGCGCCCCACCAAGAAGATGAAGAACCTCGAGCTTCCCATCACTGACCCCAACGCTGACCATCAATCCCTCGAATTCGAGAACGAGTCCAATGCCGCGGATGCAGAACTCGGCACAGACATGTCCTACGGTCTCAACCTGCGCCAAGACGCCGAGAAAAATGGCAAAACCGGTAAACTCGCTGATGATGAGGATGATAGGGTTCCGCGTCAACGGCCGGAGATGGCGTTACTGCAGAAGTTTAAGGACGACTTGAAGCGGCTGCCTGATCACCAGGGGCTCGAGGAGTTCAATGATGTCCCTGTTGAGGGTTTCGGCAAGGCCTTGCTGGCCGGATATGGGTGGTCAGAAGGAATGGGAATAGGGAGGAATGCCAAGGAGGACGTTAAGGTTGTGGAGTACAAGAGGAGGACTGCCAAGGAAGGGTTAGGATTTGTTGGCGATGATCGCAGTTCTGTTCGGAGCCAGAAGAAGAAAAGCAGGGAAGACAATGGGAGCAATGATGCAGGTTTTGTTAATGAGAAGAAGATTGTGAGGATTATTGGGGGAAAAGATGCTGGATTGAAGGGTATTGTTGTGAGGAGAATTGGGGAGGATTGGATTGTTTTGAAGGTTTCAAGGAGTGGGGAGGAAGTGGAGTCTAGAGTGAGTGTGGATGATGTTGCTGAACTGGGATCTGCTGAGGAAGAGACGTGCTTGAGGAAATTGAAGGAGCTGAGGATTCGGCACAAGGGTGAAGATAACAAGACTTCAAGGCATAAGCGTGAGAGAGAGCGAGGCGGGGTTGAGAAGACAACTCGAGCGGAAGCTAATGGGGGTGATCAGCAGCGGGGTAGGAAACAGGTTTCTTGGCTCACAAGTCACATTAGAGTTAGGGTTATTAGCCAGAACATTAAAGGAGGGCGGTTGTATTTGAAAAAGGCACAGGTTTTGGATGTTGTTGGGCCTTTGACTTGTGATATATCTATGGATGAGAACAAAGAGATTGTTCAAGGAGTGTCCCAAGATATGCTGGAGACCGCGCTTCCTCGACGGGGGGGACCAGTTCTTGTGCTATCTGGTAAATATAAGGGCGCCTTTGGGAGCCTGGTTGAGAGGGATTTGACTCGGGAAGTTGGTGTTGTTCGGGATGCTGATACTCATCAGCTGCTCAATGTGAAGCTTGAACAGATTGCAGAGTATATAGGGGATCCTAGCTTATTAGGGCATTGATTTTGTTGTATCAATTGCAGTGTATAATAAACATTGATTAGAAAAACAGACCATATACAGTTCGAAAATTCTATTTTCTTATTTTACATACGTTGCACTGTACTCTTCATCATTATTATCAAATTGAAAACGGGAGGCGTTGTTTTTGATGATAGAGATGGTAAAATTGCTTGATTACAATGATAGGACTAGCTAATTGTAGCGCACACCAAGATGATTTATACATTAATGCTGCCCATGACTTCCCGAAGGTAAGAAGGTAAGATATCGCTTGCTAGTCACTGTATTGCTGAGGGTTTAACACTTGCCTCACATTCATGCCGGAGAAGCTATTTACAACACCCCCCCCCCCCCCCTTTTTTTTTTTGTTATCAATCGACTATTTTAAACACCTTTGGCAATTACATTTACCCTTGCAAAGCAAATTGTCCAAAGGCCAGTTTAAGATACTAATATGTGTGGCCAGCTGGTGAAGGTTAGGCTTCCTCTTATTCTCCTTAACTTGTATATTTGTAGTTCAATTTTTTTCAAGTAATTGAACATTTTGTTAAGGATCTATAGCTTATGTGGTTTGTTCTGATAGGTGGAGGTGCAAGTGAGGAAGTTGTATTGGGTTAGCAGGGCCCTTCCAACTCTACCAATTAATCTCGAGGATGCTGCTTGTAGTGAAGTTGAAATTGAGAAGGCCCTTCAGGTACATTGATTGGAGGTGTTGGGTCTTTGTCAGCCTGTTTGACTCCTTTGTTAGGGTGATTTGTTTGCAGGATCTTATCTTTTACTTTATTTCTTTTCATCCATTGGTTAACTAGTTCTGTGTTAATCAGGATACACGTTTGAACTTTAGAGTACTTGACCTCAGAACCCGGCTAATCAAGGAATTTTCTCCATTAAGTTGAAAATGTAAAGCATTTCATCTGAATTTTCTTCTCAAGAGTTTACTTATTTGTGTTCATTCTTGATTTGCATGTTGTTCATCATGGTTGCTTTAAATTCTAAAGTTACTGCAATAAATGTATACTAAGACATTTACAGAATATATTTTTCCCATGATGCCAAGTTGAATGGTCACATTATTTTTCATTGCATTGTTGGGTAGGCATTCAGACAATTCTTATTATTTGAACGCTTTTTGTCAAATCCATTCTCCAAAATTGATTGCTGGGTCAAGTGAGGGTGGAGATGTTGTTTTCAGACTGGACTATAAAGGGCACCCTGCTTCCTTTGCCCAATCACCACAGCTTCACAAACATATGGCAATATGTGCTGATTTTGGCCGTGTTTTTGAGATTACTTCACACACAGACATCTGTGTGAGTTTACTAGTCTTGATGTTGAAATGGAGATTAAGAAGCATTATCACGAGGTATATTTCACTTTTAGGCATATGTTCTTTGGTACATAACCTGTTTTACTGATATTGAGTTTTTGAGCAGGTTATGGATATAGTTGGTAGGTTATTTATCTCAATATTTGATAGCTTGAACCAGAATTGTAAGAAGGACCTTGAAGCTGTGGCACAAAGGTAAGCATCTTCTATTAAAAAAAATGTATTTTATATATATCAAACATTCTTTTCTAGTCTAACAAATTTCTTTCTCCTTAAAAAAATAAGAGTAAATATAAATTTTTAGAAATCGTTTATTATTCCATTTTAAATTCATAAGTTTATAAAAATGTAGAATTTTTGGAATTTGAACTAAAACATAAAAATTAGATATCTATTCTTATTCGTTTTGGATTTTTTGATATTTTATTTGAATCCAAATGGCAATATTTTCTTATTGACATTTATGTTTTAAAGTTAAATAACTTAAAAGTAGTAAATGTCAATAATCTGCAATAGTACTAAATCGAATTAAGCTGATTCGATTTACTATATATGAGTTGTTCAGTAGTCAATCAAATTAGGTCAATTTGATTTATTAGTATTCACTATGTTCCATGTAAATCGAATTAGGTCAATTCGATTTACTACTAAAAAGGCTAATTCGAATTAGGTCAATTCAATTTATATAGATATATGCATGGGACTTTGACATAACGATTTTTGTTTTGGGGAATTTCTGTAATTTTGAGATGCCGTTGGTTCAGTTATGCATTTTATCCTTTAAAATATTTATCAAATAAACTAAATTTCTAATAAATATCTATTATTTATTAACATAATATTATATTTAAATAATAAATATATTTAGTCATTAAATTGTATTTTTTTACTAAATTTTTTTAACTAATTAAAATTTGTTTACCTCTTTTAAAAAAAAAATTGTTTTGCATTCTTATAAAGTAGAATGCCAAAACCAAAGCTAACAACTGATAAAGAAGCTGTCACACAAAATAACAATTCATAAATATTTTAATTCAAAAATAAATTCATACAACAAAAGTATTTGTTTCTATAATATATAGAAATATAGAATTTGTTTCTATACAACAAAAGGATTTGTTTGTATAATATATAGCATGTCTAGAAATATAGAATTACTATATGACTTCTAAAGTGGACCTCATGGAATGATAAGCCTCTTTTAAAACATGCTTGTCGGAAAATGGTGATGAAAAACATTTCAAATCATTGCTTTCACTGAGACGTTCAATTCAGTTCAGATGAGTTGTACTGGTGCTGCTGACATGCAAAAATTCTTCAAATATTCTTATTAATGAATCCAAACAGATTCAACAGTATCCAAACTCAAAAGTTCATATGATTCATCATGATCCGTGGCTGTTGTATAGGAAAGTGAGGAATGCATTCGAGAAAATAAAAACAAGAAACAAAAATATATAATAAAATTTTAAGTTGAAACCATGGATGATAATATCAATGAATGAAATCATAAACAGCCAAGAAGGAGAAAGCATACAAACTTGCTGATGACAAAATCAAACTTGCTAATGTGTCACTCTTTTTCTTAGTTGACTATGATGAGCTATTTATACAGTTATACTATTTAAATCTTTCCAACAAGGCTATAACAGCTTCTTTCCACTCAAACACCTCTCCCACCCCGCTCTATGCTCTAAAGGGCAAAACCATGCTTGGAATTGTGCTAATAATTCAAACACTACGCGGCAGCCGAGATTATGAGCTGTAACCCAAGGGGTATGGGATAGTATCTTACATTTGACTCAAAATACATTATCACTTAAAAGTTAAAACAACGAATAAAACATGTCATGAAAGAATTGGATTCGCTTGACAGATTTACAATAAACATGGTGATACAACTGAGTTAGCTTCAGCAAATCCCAACATATTTTCTAAATTGTAACTGCAGCAAATGCTCTAAAATTTTTACTCTTTCACATGGCATCCTTAGTTATTTTGGGGAATCAATTCGAAGGCATTCTAAGCAGCCACATTGTAAATGTGCATTTGAAAATATATAGTTAATAAAAGATCAACACCAGGTACAAGCCTAAATAGAATGCTTGGATAACTCAATGCAAATTTTGGGTAGAAAGCCGCATAGATTCTGCAACCTGTCTAACTGAAAGAGTGTCTTGTTCCTGCAGAGGGGGCAAAAAGGTAAGGCTGCAGTCAGCAATACTTGATAGCAGTTTAGTATCCAAAATCACTAACGTGACTGTGCGCATCACAAAGAATAACTGAATAATTGAATAATTGAGTGATATTATCAACCAACTATTCATTTTCTTTTTTCTTTTCTTTTTTTTTTTTAGTAGAATGGAAGAAGATGAAGAACCAAGAAAAAGAGAGAAACAGCTACATCAGAGATTATTTATCATGGGGATGTAAACAAATTAGTTCTACGAAAGATTGATACATTTTAAAGGTTTTGCAGTAACTTTGCTCCCTATTGATAGGCCTATAAGTTAAAATGCAATACAGATAAACAATCTCTATGTGTTAACATCATATGAAGAGACATACTCAAGGGATTTTATTTCAGTCTCATCATATGATGTGTGTCAATGGCCCAATAGTTGGTGCCAGAATTATTTTGGTCTTTTTGCAACAATAGCTCAAGTAACTTTCTGTTAAACCTATTAAAGCAGGCTGGTTCTACTACAGGGAAAGAATAATGTGGTCCTTTACCTGGGAGGTTTTATAAAATAAAAAAGTTGTAGGGGTTGATTTATAAATGAAGATGAGTTGAGAAAAATTTGGGTTGCTTCACTCAAAAAAATGAAAATGAAATTTTGAGTTTTCGAATGACGGGAATAGTGCCTGTCTGTTTTCCCATTCCTTCTTTTCGCTAGTTCTCTCATGTTTTAATATTATGCTCACTTTAACTGGATTTTTTTTAAAATAAATAATTTATTTATTTTAATTATCAAAATAAATTATTTGTAGCGTATTTACCAATTTAAATGGATGATTCATTTTTTTATTATTTAAAATAGACTGTTTAACTTTTTTTATTATGTTAAATCGTTCATCTTTCTTATTATTTGAAACGTTCTATTTTTAAGAGTTTGGTCTAATTTTAAATTATTTTTGTGTCCACTATGACAAGAGGACACAGAGACACTAACAAGAGACACAATTTATTTTTTATTATTTTTATTATTTTTTGTTAATTTACTATAATTATATTTTTTATTATTATATTTTTCTTTCCAAATTTATTAATTAAAAAGTGATAATAATTTAAACTTTTATAAATTGTGCTAGTTTATCACCAAATAAAATATAATAACACTAATTTTATGTCTTATTTTCAAAGTCTTATCTTATCCTATTTTCAAAACCAAATAGAGCTAAGCTATTAAACCAATTTAATTAAACTTAATTACCGAAATATCTTTATTATATAATATCACGGTTAGATTAATATAATAACAGAAAATAATTGAACTACACATATATTATTCACAATCTAATTTTAGTCATTTCAAAATTTAAAAAAATAATATACTAATCTTCTTTAAATTATTTTCAAGGAATTGTTATATGTTTTGGCCGAAATCAATGCTTTGATGAAACAATGTATATAATCAAGGATTATTATTATTATTATTATTATTATTATTATAATAGTGGACACTTTTGCTTGTGAGTTTTTTTTTCTTGTTTACAATTTGTTTTATGAGTTTTTTTTCATAAAAAAGTAAGTTACAATTTTGTTAACTAGTGTCCAATATTAGTTTAAAATATTTGTTCTTTATACACGTCTGTTAAAAGCTCAAGTTACAAAAAATCCATAAACTCAACTCTTTCCTAATTGCATCTAAATAACAATGCTTTCATTAATGATTGAGGCTTCTTTATAATTATTATAAACTTTGGGTAAGAATATAAATACACATACTAACTTGTACGATTGATTAACAACCACACACTTAGAATCAAATTAAAGTGTCCTTTAAAGACCACTTGATACGTTCACCACCATAGCCAAATCCTTAAAGCATATGGCTAGCTTGTATGCAAACAATATACCTGAATAACTTGATTTGCTTCTTCTGGTGACTTTTTTTTGTTCACGACGAAGCCGGGCTTCCATATCTTGAAGCTCTTGATTTAAAGATGAACATTCTACCTAAAAAAATGTTGACAAAAGCTTCAGTAGATCTCCATGGTAGATTATTAATTACTAACCAGCCTTCATGGTTTAAAATAAATAAATAAAGATTAATTGTTCTATGTACCTCAAAGAAGTGCCACCTTCTGCTCAAGTTCAGTGGCCTTTGCTATCCTCTCATATGCTATTCTCATAAAAGAGAAGCAACTAAATTCAATGTATTAACCTTGATTGAAAAGGGAGACTAGTAGTAGCCTTATTTACATAGATGATTTCCATGTGGATTTGGTACCACTACTCATGATTAATTTGTAATACAGATACCTTGTTAGTAATTTTAAAAAAGCAAGACCGAATAGCAGCATTGAATGAGTTGAAAGGATCTCCCTTTCCTCTTTCAAATTTAATAAATCACAAAAGCTTTCAAGACTTTCTGATGATGAAAATCATTTTATAATAATCTTAAAATTTACTATACAAGATCCTTTTGTATTCTCAAAGATTTCTAATCCAATGAATGAGAACACCTAGAGATTTAAAATTAAACACAATGAAACAAAAATAGAACAGAAACCAGTGACGAACACCAAAATGAAAGTTAAAACAAACAAAAAAAATAGTTTCAATAGGACATGTACACTAATTAAAAATTAAACAAAATGCAGTAAATGCTTACTTTACGTGTATCCTTGCAAGTGCTGTAGATGACTCAATAGCTCGTTGTTTCAAGTCTACTTCTTTTTCCATATCAGCCTGTTACACCAATCACACAATCACTTGCATGTAAGGCAAATACACCAGACCAAAAGAAATAAGAAATTCAAGATACAAACCATCTTGGTAGCATTATGCACTGCACGTTCCTCTTTTTCTCTTCGTTCTGCAGATGCTAGCTCCTCTCTTAGAGCCTATGAGGATAACAGATTTTTTATGCAAAAAGCTTTATCATATCAATAGAAAATATCATACATGTATAGGAAGCATGTAATGGAGAACCAACTTACCTGCATCATCCTTGTTTCTTTTAACTCTCGATTTCTCATCATAGACTCCATGTTTGCCTAATAAGATATAAATAGTGTTATCCAAGCATTGCGATGAAGGTACAGCCATAGTGAAACAAGAAGTCCTAAATATATAGAAGGAAACTAATGAAGGAAACAACAGAAACAAGAAGATTGTCATGCTACTCAATCCAAAATAGCCAAAGGTTTTCCTAATTTATTGAGAAAAAAGACTCTCGGATATCATCTAATTCAGTAAACTTTAAGACGTGGCAGAACGACACAGTTCGGAATGAATAAATGCAGCTTATAGCTATAATGTGGTCAGTAGGATAAAATATTTTAATTAATTGCAGTTTTCTTATGGATTGAATAGATAAACATGCATCTCCAGCAACCAACATCATTCATAAACAATAAATTCTTGGTAGGCCAAGGAAACAGTCCAAGCCAGATCTTAACATTAATAAACCAACATGGAGAAAAGTATTATTCAAACTGCAAGTCCATTAAGGCAATACGGAAGAAAGTAGTAGCACTCAAGCTACCCAATGAGTTAACTAGAGAAGGATAAAGCTTCCACAAGGCCAAAGCAAATATTAGAGAATAAAGTTACTTCTCTTTCACTTTCAGAAAAATCCTTCTGTTGCTATTTTATGTTAGCTTCATATGATTTACTCAGCTCTTAATCACGTTAGATACTAAAATCTACAAATTTTATATATATTAATATTAATTTTATTAATAATTAATGTTAATATTTAAATAAACGATTAAAAATCTTAACCGGTTTTGAGTTAGTTAATTGTTAACCGGTGATATATGTATGTATGTGATGGTTAGTGTGTGAAATGATACCTTATGTCTATTCACTTAACAACAAATAAAGGGTTGTGACTATTCACACAACAACAAAGGGTTGAGAATTTTTTATTATTGCTAATTAAAAAATTCATTGGTTTCATTATATCTTGAGAGAGTATTATCATCAACTCTATAGCAACTAAGTGTGGGAACAAATATCTCTCTAAAGAAAGCGATTTAATCGTGCCTTGAAACCATAACACAATATAGATTTTGTCATCTTACCATCTTCATATACCCAACATTTTTAGAGAGATATCTGTTAAAGATGGCACAAGATCAAAACACAACGTTCAAGGTCACGAATCAAGAGTTTGTTAAGTTAGATCGCTTTGATGGAACAAACTTCAACCGTTGGAAGGACAAGATGATGTTCCTTCTTTCGGTTCTCAATCTAGCATATGTGATTGATCCAAAGACTACACCAATTGACGATGCCGCTGAAAATTTCACACCGGAAGAGAAAGAAAAGATTATTCAATTGAAAAAGAAACGTGACGAAGATACTTTCGCATGTGGAAGTCATATTCTCAACACTTTATCCGACCGACTCTAAGATCTTTACATGTCAATTCAATCACCATTGGAGATTTGGAAGTCTTTGGAAGAAAAGTACAATACCGAACGACAAAAAATAGATAAGTTTATTATGATGAAATATTTTGAATTTATTATGAATGATACTATGTCTGTCATAGATCAAATTCATGAATTACAAATCCTTGTAAGTAGACTTCGTGATTTACAAGTGGTGATTTCTGAATCATTACAAGTTGGAGCAATTATTTCAAAATTTTCTTCATCTTGGAATGGTTATAGGAAGAAACTTTTACATCTTGGTGAGGACTTCACAATTGAAAAATTACTAAGGCATATACGTATGGAGGAGGAAACTTGAAAACGTGATGCTGTATCTTTCTCAAAGTTTAAAAGTGAATCACATTGGTGAAAGCAACACCAATAAGAAGAAAAAAAAGTTTTCTAAAGATTCAAAACAAGATAAGAAGAGACAAAGAGAGTGTTATCATTGTCACAAGAAAGGACACTATATCAAAGAATGTAGACTTCTGAAAAAGAAAGCATCAAAGACCAACTTAGTGTAAGAGAAGGATCTAATTGCTATGGTTGCAGAAAAAAATACAAAACATGCATATTGGCATGGTTACAGAAGTTAACATAGCAACACAAGGAAAATCACTTGAGTGGTGGTTAGATTATGGGGCTACTGTTCACGTTTGCAATGATCGCAACAAATTCAAAACATATAAAGAAGTGAACAATAGAGAAATCTTGATGGGAAATAACAATTCAACCAAAGTTTATGGTCAAGGAACTGTGGAATTGAATTTTACATCTGGAAAGACATTAAGTTTAATAAATGTACTTCATGTTTCAAATTTGAGAAAAAATGTAGTTTCTGTTAGTCTCTTGTGTAAAAAAGGATTCAAAGTTGTAATGGAATCCGATAAAGTGATCTTGCTTAAGAATTATGTATTCATAGAAAAAGGATATTATACTGAAGGCATGTTTAAACTTAGTATTAATAAAGTGAATGTTTCCTTGTATGTTATTGATTCTTGTGACTTATGACATAGTAGATTAGCACACTTAAATTACAAATCAATTGAATATATGCATAAAAAATAACTATATTGATCTTAGTAACAAAGATTTTAATAAGAAATGCGATATTTGCATACAATCCAAAATTACTAAGAAATCCTTTCTTAAAGTTGAAAGAAATACACATTTATTAGAATTGATTCATAGTGATATTTGTGAACTAAATGACAATATTACTAGAGAAGAAAAAAGATATTTTATAATTTTTATTGATGATTGTTCTAGATTTACTTATGTGTATTTGCTTAGAAATAAAGATGAAACTTTTGAAATGTTTAAAAAATATAAAATGGAAGTAGAAAATATGCATGATAAGAAAATAAAAGTTCTTCGTAGTGATCGAGGTGGAGAATATTTTTCTAATGAATTTGATCACTTTTGTGAATTACATGGTATTGTGCATGAATCTTCTGCTCCATAGTTATCTCAGAAATTCTTTGTAAATTTTTCTGTTTTGTGTCATGATCCTGAGAGGATTCCCTTACAAGTTGGGTTAGCACTTTGCTGTTGAAAGCTAGGTTGAGTCCTAGTCAAGTTCAAGTAGGGTTTAGAATATGGACTTGTCCCAAATAGGATTGGGTAGATCCTAGGGAGAATTGGTGACTGTAATCTATTGAAAAGATAGTAAAACTCCATCACTATTGTGATGGAGACTGGATGTAAGCTACATTGCACTAGATAGCTAAACTAGGATACATCTGTGTGTCAATCTCTATTCTCTTCTCTATTTCTGGTTCTGTACTATAGGAGACAAAACAAAAGTATCTCCTACCGTATTAAGAGACAAAACCAAAATATCTCATATATTTTCTCAACAGAAAGCAAGTTTACACGAAAAAGAAAAAATGGCCAAGATTCAACCCCTCACATAAACTCAGTTCGAAAATAAACACATAAACAAGACTGAATTGTGAACAAAAATACATCCAAAATTAATTTTGGATTAGACAACATCATCAACATGGCAAAAATTCAACAATAACAATAACGATGATAACGATAACGACGATATCTATAAGAAGAATACGACAATGACAATGGCGATGATGATGATGATGATGATGATGATGATGAAAAAGAAGGAGGAGAAGAAATTCCAATGATAAAAGAAGAAGAAAGAGGAGGAGGAGGAGGAAGTGGTGTTGGTGTCGATGGTAATAAAAGTGAAAAATAATAAAAAAAGAAGAAGAAGAAGAAGACAACGTAGCATTAGGGGGGAAGAAGAAGAAGAAGAACACATGCGTGAATTTGAAAGAAGAAGAAGAAGCGCAAGGGGAGAAAAAAGCAGAAAAAAGAAGCGTGTAACTCTAAATTACTTAAATGAATTTAGATGTTAAAATTGGTTAGATATGGAGAATAATTTTTATTTTAAAACTTCTTTCAATGACCAAATTAACTCATTAGTGTGATATTTCAAAAATCATTTCGACTATTAACCTAATCTATCTTGTATATCTATTTTGGATGGGGTATAAAGTTCGATTTATTTAAGATACACACTATCAACTAACAATTCAATCAACTAGCAGCAATAACAACAATAAATAAATAAATAAACAATATACTTTGTTAGAGAATCATTAGAATCAATTTAGATCAATTAGCATCGTCTATATTTATATAGCATATCTGTACATTAATTGTAGGATTCTATGTCTTTATTACTTTGATTCATTTAGCACCTATAAATACCCCTTGTATATTGTACCTGACACACAACTCAATAATACACTTTTCACATCATTTTCTCAGTCTCTTGTTTCTAACATGGTATCAAGAGCTTAGGTCCTTTTTTTTAATGAATATTAGTTCATAGCCCCTTTGTTTTTTCCTTGACGGCAGTGTTCTTTGGCCTCCTATTTCGTTCTTTTTTTGACGCTTTGGTTCGTCACCCCCATAACCCTCTTGTTCGTCTTGTCGCCGTGATTCCAACGCAACCATAATCGTCGCCATCAGCCGCCGGACGCGCCGCCACGCGCCGCCGAAAGACGCTGCCACGACCAGCTTGATCTTCCTTCCAGATTCCACCCGTGCCTCTTTCCTCGAAATTTTCGAGCTGTTTCTGACGCTTTGGTTCGTCACCTCCGGTATCATCGTGTTCTTCTCTCCGTCAGCTTTCCAACGCCGCCAAGATCGCCGCCAAAGACCACCGCACGCGCCTCCACGCGCCGTCAGAACATTGCTGTCCACCACCATTCTTTCTCATCCAGAGGCTTCAGCAGCCGTTGGATCTTCGTGCAGATCGGACGTCCCTGGAGCGTCCACGTGTCACCAGGTAAGCTGGTTGCCAACCCTGACCCGCGACGACCCGACCCGACCCGCCCTTTGACCCGCGTGCCACCTGTGCGCCAACGTGCCTCCTTCCGCCTATCCGGTGCTGCCACGTGTCGTCCCTCACTGACGTGGCGCTGACGCATCGCTGACGTGGCACTGACGTGGCTGGCAAGTGGACCCTTCCTAAGGTTTTTTGGTGAGCTCTTTCCGATTCCGCGCTCTGTTTTCTCGTTCTCTGCCCCGAATTTGCAGTTTTCTTCTTTCTTTGCTATTTCTTCTATTACTATGGAAAAATCGGATGTCTTTCAGCCTATCCCTGTTATTCTTAATGGCTCCAACTATGCACATTGGGTTGAAGCCATGCGAGGATTTCTTAAAGGGAGAAAATTATGGCGATATGTAACTGGTGATATTGCTTGTCCTATTAAGCCAACTGTATCCAAAGATGGTGCCTCCAAATCCAAGGAGGATGCTGAGAAGGAGAAGGACTATGCAGAGAAATTGGAAGATTGGGATAGTAAAAATCATCAGATTATCACTTGGTTCCGCAACACTTCTACTCCGGGCATTCACTTACAGTTTGGGCGTTTTGAAACTGCTAAAGAGGTATGGGATCATTTGGCGAAACGTTACACTATCTCTGATCTCTCTCATCAGTACCAACTGCTTAAGGAACTTCATAGCCTTAAGCAAGAACGTGGCCAAGCAGTTTTTGATTTTCTTGCTCAGATGGAGATTATTTGGGATCAGTTGACCTCCTGTGAGCCTGTTCTTAAAGATCCCGCTGATGCTAAGGCATATGAGGATTATCGGAACCGGACACGTCTCATCCAATTTCTGATGGCACTTACTGATGACTATGAGCTGGTCAGGGCTTCTCTTCTTCATCAGAATCCCTTGCCTAGTCTTGAAGATGCTCTTCCTCGTCTTAAGTCTGAAGAAACGCGCTTGGGATTGCTTCGTTCTAAAAGTGAAACTGTATTTGCTGCCACCGACAGAAAGGGAAAAATCTGTCGCAATTGTAATCGGCCTGGGCATTCCTTCTCCGACTGTCCTTCTATTGAATGTCGTAAGTGCAAACAAAAAGGCCACATTGGCTCCAACTGTCCGAAACTGTTCTGCAATTATTGTAAGCTCTCGGGTCACTTGATTGCTACCTGTCCTACTCGACCACCTCGCTCAGATCAGAACAAGTATCAACCTCGTCCCAACAACTCTTCGCATGTGCCTGTCTCTTCTGCTGCTGCTGCTACTGAGTCCACCTCTTCCACTTCTCTCAACACACCTTCTGTCTCTCCATCAGATATTGAAACCCTTCTTTGGCAACTTCTCTCTTTTTCTGGTAATACCCCTGCTACTCTTTCCACCCCTCCAGGTAATTCTAAATGGTATTTTGATTCTGGTTGTTTCAATCATATGTCTCCTTTGCGTCATCTTTTTTCGTCGTTATCTCCCGCTACAAATGCACCTTCTGTTAACACTGCTAATGGTTCCCTCTTGCATGCAACACATCATGGGGTTATTTCACAGTCCAATATTCATCTTTCTGATGCTTATTTTATTCCAAAATTGAATTTTAATCTTATCTCTGTCGGTCAGCTTGTTGAACTTGGTTTTGATGTCATTTTTTCAAATTCTGGATGTCGTGTGCAGGATCGTCGGACGGGAAAGATCATCGGGACTGGATGTAAGGTTGGACGCTTATTTGAGCTCGAGAACCTTCATGTTCCCTCTACCAATCTCTGTGCTGCTTCCTCTCTATCTACTCTTCACTTGTGGCACCGACGTCTTGCCCATAGCTCCTTAGGCAAATTACGTCCTCTTATATCTACGGGTGTTTTAGGTCAAGTTCAAAATGAGTCTTTAGATTGCATTTCTTGTCGCACTGCAAAACAACCTGCCCTATCCTTTAATAATAATTCCTCTATTGCATGCTCTCCTTTTGATCTTATTCATTCTGATGTTTGGGGACCCGCTCCCACCGCTTCTATGGGAGGGGCTCGATATTTTGTCCTCTTTATTGATGATTATTCCCGTTTTACTTGGGTCTATTTGATGACTAATCATTGTGAGTTGCCTCAGATTTATATTAACTTTGCCACTATGGTTCGAACTCAGTTTTCAAAGGTCATTAAAATTTTCAGACGTGATAATGCTATGGAATATCGTGACTCCAAACTTTTAAATTTTCTCGCTGAACAGGGTACTTTGTCCGAATTTTCTTGTCCTGGTACCTCTCAACAGAATGGCAGAGCTGAGCGTAAACACCGTCATATTCTTGACTCTGTCCGTGCGATGCTTATTTCCTCTTCCTGTCCTGAGCGTGCTTGGGGTGAAGCTGTCCTCACTGCTGTTCATGCTATCAATAGACTCCCTTCTTCTGTTCTTGGTAACACTACTCCCTTTGAGCGTCTTTATCGTACTTCTCCTGATTACAGTTCTCTCCGTGTTTTTGGTTGTGTCTGTTTTGTCCTTCTTCAGCCTCATGAACATAATAAGCTTGAACCTCGGGCTCGCATGTTTTCTTGGGTATGCTTCTGAACATAAGGGTTATCGTTGTTGGGATCCTATCTCTCGCCGTATTCGTATATCTCGTCATGTTGTCTTCTGGGAACATCACATGTTCTCTAGTTTTTCCTCCTTTGAGTCCATTCCTTCTACTCCATCACCGTTTTTTACTAACCCAAATGTTGATCTCTTTCCTAGTGATGATACTACAGGGTCTACCCCAAGTCCACCACTCGAGGCTCCTGATCCTTCACCTTCTCCATCTCCCGATGATTCCAGTCCGGACGGCGATCCCACTCCTAGCGTCATGCCTCCTCCTCCCACTCGTTCTTCTAGGGTAAGGAATCCCCCTCCTCATCTTCTTGATTATCATTGCTTTTCTACTATTCTTCATCAACATGAACCTAAGTCATTCAGAGAAGCCTCCACAAATCTAAATTGGCAACAAGCAATGCAGGAAGAAATATAGGCACTTGAAAAAGCACACACTTGGGATTTGGTTGATCCTCCTTCTGATCAGGAAGTTGTGGGCAGTAGATGGGTATACAAGATCAAGACTCGCTCTGATGGCTCTATTGACCGTTATAAGGCACGTTTGGTTGCTCAAGGTTGTACGCAAGAGTATGGTATTAATTATGAAGAGACTTTTGCTCCTGTTGCTCGCCTTACGTCTGTCAGAGCTCTCCTTGCCATTGCTGCAGTTAAAAGATGGTCTCTCAGTCAGATGGATGTGAAGAATGCATTTCTTAATGGGGATTTGAAACAGAGAGTCTATATGAAACCACCTCCAGGATATCCTTGTCCTTCCAATAAGGTTTGTCTCCTTCGCAAGGCACTTTATGGACTTAAGCAAGCTCCTCGTGAATGGTTTGACAAGTTCAGCACTACCATATGTAGTCTTGGCTTTACTTCTAGTCCTCATGAGAATGCGCTTTTCATTCGTAAAAGCGACCGTGGAGTTGTTCTTCTACTTTTGTATGTTGATGACATGATCATTACTGGAGATGATGTTGATGGTATCTCCGATCTCAAGACCTCACTTCAGCGTACCTTTGAAATGAAGGATCTTGGTTCTCTCAGCTATTTTCTTGGTCTCGAGGTCATCTCCACAGATGATGGCATTTATCTCTCTCAGGCTAAGTATGCTTCAGATCTCCTTGCTCGCGCTGGGATTACAGATAGTCGCACCGAATCTACTCCTCTTGAGCCTAATGTTCGATTTACCCCTATGGATGGCACTATTTTGGATAATCCGACACTTTATCGCCAGTTAGTTGGCGGTCTCGTCTACTTGACTGTCACCCGACCAGACATTGCCTATCCAGTTCATGTTCTCAGCCAGTTCTTGTCTGCTCCCCGTACTACTCACTATGCGGCAGTTCTTCGCATTCTTCGGTATGTCTAAGGCACTCTTTTTCATGGCCTTTATTTTTCTGCCCATTCCTCTTTGACCCTTCAGGCATACTCTGATGCTGATTGGGCTGGTGATCCCACTGATCGTCGTTCTACTACTGGTTATTGTTTGTTTCTTGGCGACGCTCTCATCTCTTGGCGTGCTAAGAAGCAAACGTTCACTGCTCGCTCAAGCACAGAAGCTGAGTACCGTGCCCTTGCTGACACCACTGCGGAGGTTATCTCGGTTCGTTGGCTTCTCGAAGATCTGGGTGCTCCTCAGTCGTCCCCCACTGATGTCTTTTGTGATAACCGTAGTGCTATTCAGATTGCCCATAATGATGTGTTTCATGAACGCACCAAACACATTGAGATTGATTGTCATTTTGTTCGGCAACGAATCCTTATTGATGCTGTTCGTCTCATTGCTGTTGGGACACTGGATCAGACTGCTGATATCTTCACGAAAGCTCATCACCCGACTCGCTTTCGGATTTTGTTATCCAAACTCAAGTTGGTATCCTTAGCTCCCACTTGAGTTTGAGGGGGGATGTTAGAGAATCATTAGAATCAATTTAGATCAATTAGCATCGTCTATATTTATATAGCATATCTGTACATTAATTGTAGGATTCTATGTCTTTATTACTTTGATTCATTTAGCACCTATAAATACCCCTTGTATATTGTACCTGACACACAACTCAATAATACACTTTTCACATCATTTTCTCAATCTCTTGTTTCTAACATACTTTATGTGTGTTGGTTTATTATCGTTTTTTAATTTGTGTATGGTATTTTATAAGAAAAAGTTTTATATATAAATGGAAGAGGAGGAGTAATTTTTCTTTCGATATTATTTTAATTTATGAATTTATAATTTATTTAAGAATTTAATTTTATTCATCGTCAATATAAAAATAATTTTAACATACATTTGAAAAATTATTATGTGTTCATAACATGTAACAAAAAAATAAAATAATCTTAAAGATCTATTTTGTGCTTAAATTTTATTCTAATAACATAGATCAAATACAAATACCTCACTAGATTTAATAAAAATTTTATTCTTCGACTGTACAAAGACTCTGCATATTTACACCGAGATCAACTTTTGCTATCAACTCTTTGATCAATGGGTATCTGAGCTAAATTAAGAAATCTCTTTGCAACTCTTTGCACGCTATAAGAACTCAAGAAGAATAAAGTATAATTCTTTCCATTTTTCTAACTCTTAGTCAATCCTTATAGTATGGTTTAATTGTCAAACTCTAACTTGTTACCATTATTATAATGAACTGTGATGACTTCAAAAACTCATTTATTCATTCATTCAATTTTCTTGGCCAAGAGTTTTCATCTTAGTAATTATAATTATAGAGCTCAAACTCTTTACCGAGAGTTGACGGATTTCTTATTGACTAATAATTAATTTTACAAGAATTTAAATCATACTCAATATCTATCCAACTAGCACCCTAAGGTATTAGGTATCCGGAATCAAAGGATAATAAATACTTTGTTAATTACTATGATAATCGCAGGTCAAAGAAAAATTCTAATATTATGTTCATTGTGAGAATATCCAATTGACAAATATATATATATATATATATATATATACATACGGTAGCTATAACCATTAGAAATTCTTGAGAGTGCGTCAATTCAATGATCATATCTCTATATGCACTATATATATATAATAAATGAGATCTATTAATTTTCAACCAATGAATACCATTATATACATATTGATCTATCCGAATTATTAATGTCTATTTTAATAATTCTATGACCAAAAATAATTTAAATTAAATTATAAAAGATTTATCTCGCATTATTATAATTACTTATCGTAATGATAAATCTCTAAATTTAATCAAGTACTTTATTATATTAACCCTTTAATACTACAAGAAACATTGTTAAAATCGACGGTCAAATCAACAGAAAACCGTCGATAATATTAAAAATCGACGATAAAATTGACAATATTAGCCATCGCTTTAAAACGTGTCGATTTTTCAAAAAATTAATAAAATCGACGACTTTTCGGGTTGTCTATAAACTTTCAATAAAATTGACAGCTACTGTATCGATAATATAGGTTTAAGATTTTTACATATTTAATAAAAGCGACACCTTTGTTGTCGATAATATTATCTAAAACCGATGACACTTGTGTCGATATTTGATTTATTAAAATTGACAAATTAGCTGTCGATTTAATTATTAAATTACCGACATATTTTTCATTTTCTTTTGTCTATTTTACATTAAAATCGACAACATTGCCGTCGATTTTTGTCTATATTAAATTTAAAAAGCGATAACATTGCGATCGATTTTAATAGCCATATATTATTAGTTTTTCATGTCTTATTTCTCTTTTTACAAGATCTCTAATATATTTTAATAGCCATATATTAATAGTTTTTTCCATATCATATTGTAACAAATTAATAAGCATACACTAATTATGCCACTACCAAAAAAGTAATGTTTATAGAAATAAAGAGTCTTATAAGATACAAATGAAACTACTAACAAGATATACTTTTACAAATAATTCAGAATATGAATTTATTTTAGACCTTCAAGGATCGTGTTCTGAGCCGCAAGAGCTTCAGCCTCGAGTAGGTTCCCATAATATGGAAGTTTCTGCCAGTAATGCTGTCACAACATGGATCCATGTTTGAAGCCGGGCGCGCCGGTCCTCCATGTAACCTATGATGACCAAGAAAATGTAAATTGTAAATATATGACCTTGCTATTACATTGCTTATTTTGAAAAATCTTTGGAATAAGATTAAGGATTCAAAACGTTTCCACTATTCATCATTCAGTTAGACTTATCAAATACCTGCAAACAAAAAGTATTGTTTGTAATGCATTAATCCTACCTTTTCCATTCTTCTAAGTGTCTCTTCCAACACTGATTGAACAACCACGGTTAGCCACCCCCTGCAAGTTCAATCTTTTTAGTACAGTTTATGATAGTTTCAATCTTCAATCAGAATAGGCATTTATGATTTTGATGCCTAGTTACATATCCAAGAAAAAGTATCAATGTTGGTTGTTTCATGCTTTCCTGTCAACTTTCTCTCATTTCCTTCTCCATATGCAATAATGTGTTCCTTGTGACCAAGCGATAGGTTGATGATCGCCTTTTTTATTACCTCATAACCATCATCTTCTCCATATGCACTAATGTTTGTACCATAGATTAATCCAATAATAATTAACACCAACAAGAAAAGGACAAAGAAGCTAAGGATTTAAACCTTACCCTCCCAGGCCAACTAGTCTTTTACTAGCATTTTGTGAAGTTGGAGAATGGCTTTGGCTTGAGTCTTTCTCTCCTGTGAACTTGGATCGTCCCATTTTATCAATTATTTTATGTTAACAATCATTAGTAATTTCTAAACATTCTTTTAAAATGGCAAACAAATCGGTTGGTTATGTACATGTAGGTAGGTACGGTACTTAATAAAAGGCCACTTAAGTGCTGAAGCATACCATCATACAAGTATGGAAAAGGATAACTAAACAACTTAGCTTCTTCTGCCATGAATTTCGGTCCATCCTGTAAGGCACAACTCCAAGTTTGACAAATTATTCAATACTTTGCTCATATCTCAATTAAAGGATATGTAGTTATAATAACCTGGGGGTGAGTAGCTACGGAATTCTTGGCTTGTTTCTCAATAGAATTTGCAGTAGAACTCAACATGATGTATGTAAGCTTGTTTCAAATAAGAACTAATTCAAAGATATCCAACTCTAGAGTTAACTCATAAACACTTGCAAGTTTACAATTTGAGTTTCATGATTCAAGTTTACTTAGGCTCCACAAGTTTAGGCAAACTTTCAGGTTTGATAAAATTGACTAATCTTATTAAAACAAATAAACAAAAAATTTAGTAGAGTTTAGGAGAATACATTTGTCAAGCCACCTTTGAAAAAAGCAAATGAGAAATTTGATCTTTGATTAATCAACTGAAGCTTCAAGTAATCTTTTCCTGATTTCCTATAATTGGGACTGGAGAAATTTGCATACTGATATTGAAAAAATATAAAACAAAAAGGAAAGAAAAAACAGTTATTGTTAAACATCTTTTTGGGTCTTCTTTAGGCTAAAAAATGGATAAGATTTTTGTGCAAACCTTGATAGGTGCAGAGGAACAGAACAATGGAGGACTGGTAAATTGATTTTCTGCAGGACAGGTAGAAGCACTGGAAATTGTGTAAGAAAAGAGAATTCCAGTTAATGTAACTAAGCTCTTGAATCATGAAATATAAAACGAATCGCATATTAACTGAAATCACATGCTCACAAGTTACAATTAACAAAACGAATCACATCATTTGAGAAGAAAACGAAACTCAGTCAATTGTGCAGCTAAGAGAAAAATCAGAGAACAAAAAGAAAAAGAAAGAAATCAACAATTCACAGAGCAGAGAAGAAGAATGAAAATCAGAAATTTGGAATCACAATTCACAAAACAAGGAAAAACAACATAGAAAAGTAAAGAGAAAAGGAAAAATGAACCTTATTCGATGTTGCAAGACTAATGGAACTGTGAAATCATGTGTTGCGAATTAAAGTAGCACTCGTAATACTTCATATGGAGAAGGAGGTGCTGCGACGTGTTTTCTATTTGAAATAGGGGACGGAAAGACGCGGCGCGAGTGTGACGGGGCGATGACGGGTGCGGGAGCAGCAGAACAACGTCACGGTGGCAGCAGAGCGAAGAGGCGCGGCGGCATTAGAGAGGGAAGGTTGGTGAAATGGTAGAGGTGAAATGGAGAAGCGCGATTTGGGGTTAACTTTTCTGAGGTAAATTGAGGTGAATTGGGGCGAAACGAGTGACGCGGGAGTAAACGCGGAAAAAAAATTTTGTTGATAAAAATGGACGGTCGTTCCTCGATTTTATTTGAAAAAAAAAAAAAAACATGCACCCATCTATTTTATATAATAAATTTAAATTATCCATTTAATTTTAAAAAGTATCTTCATCGTTTAAATTTTTGGCCGTCGATATAATAAATATTAAAATTGACAATTTTTTTTGTCGAAGAAAAAATTATCGCACCCCATCCTCCTTCGGCAATGCAACGCTAACACTGAAATGTTCTAAGTTTTTAAAATAATAGGCGACCGTGTCGTCGATTTTAATATTTTATTTTTTTTTTTTTTTAATTATTTTGTCGACAATAAATCGTCAAAAATTATCGACAAAGATTTGACCATTGATTTTTAGCGTCGATAATTATACTGCTTCTTGTAGTGTAATATAATAATAATAACAAATTATTTGACACATAATAGATTAAAATGTGGTTATATTATTTATTTTTAACAATCTCTCACTTACATGAGAGTCAATTATAATATATTAGATCTTAGACATACTATTATCTTACTAATATCTATTTATATAATATCATATAGTAAAAATAAAATATTTTATACTATGTGTATATCAAAATTAAACTCTTTATTTAATAAAAGTTGTATTTGTTTAAAATTTTATCTTTTAAAAATCTTAATTAGAAAATACCTTTATTTAATAAATGTACATAACAAAAGATATTAATTTAAAAAAAATTATTAAGAATGGATCAATTAATTTAACCTAAAATCATTGATTTAATGACGGAAGTATTTAACAAAACATAAAAAATAAGTGGAGTACGAAGAGTATGTATTCTTTTAAATTGTTCTGTTAGGATTTTTACTATTCTTTCAAGAAATTTTCTTTTTCTTTCTTTCTTTTCAACCTTATTCTTTAATTTTCTTTTTATTTTTCGAATTTTTTCATCTGAATCCATTCCTTATAACTTTCTCTCTTTTCACTCTTTTTATTCTTCTTATCTTTTTTTCATTCTATCATAACATCCTTATTCGTATTATGAATCCAAAAGGAGAGTAAATCTACATCCGAACCAAAGGAGCAAGGAAGAAGAGGAGAAATTGATGTTTGGAACAGAGAAAGACTTCTCTAAAAGACTAGAGGCATGTATAGAACTTGTGACCAAGAAGATATGTGTTGAACAAGAATTAATTGCTGATCATAGGGTGGAGAGTGTCAGCCGATCAATAGCACCCTAAGACCCATGAGAATGTTATCGTAGAATTGTCGGGGTTTCTGAAGATTTCTGACAATTTATAACCTTAAAGGGGTTGTTTAATCCCACTCTCCTAAGTTAATTTTTCTTTGTGAAACAAAAAATCAATCTCGATAGGTGGAAAAAAAATTCAAGGCTTGTAGCTACTCTAATTGGCAAATTATTGTTGATCCTTCTGGTAGTGTGGGTGGACTTGTGTTGACATGAAAGGATGACTTTGTTGTTCAGATTTTCAATTGTTCTGAGTTCTATATTGCTGCCTTGATAAAAGATGTCCCTCTCAACATTGAATGGAGATTTATAGGTATTTATTTAAATTGCAATGAGAATATTCAACTATCCCAGTTCTAAGAAATTTCTTTGGTGCTCTCCCAACTCCAAGATAAATCAATTATTATTGGTAATTTCAATTTAATTATTGATCAAGGTGAGAAACTTGGTGGTAATCTTAAATCTCATTCTTCTATTGTTGTCTTTAATTACTTTATTGGAGATAACTTGTTGATTAATTTGGGAATGGCGGGTAGACCATTTACTTGGAGTAACAGACGCAGAAAAGGTGAACTAATTCAGAAAAGTTTTGACAGAGTGCTTGTTGATGAATCTTGGTCCCAATTATACTCTCATCCCATAGTCTTTAGATTATCATAGATAGGTTCTGATCACACCCCTTTCTTTGGACACACAGTACCAACCGAAGAGATCAAAGAGGAGATTCAAGTTTCAATTTCGCTGGTGTAATGAAAAACAAATTTGTAATTTCATCAGCAAGGTTTGAAACTCATATATAGAAGGTTCAGTGATGTTGAAATTATTTCAGAAGCTTAAATTGGTTAGACACCGATTGATTCTCTGGCAAAAGAATAATTCTACTAATTCTAAAATGGAGATTGTATAAGTTATTGCTCTTCTAGACAAAAACAAGCATCAGACATCATGGGAGACACTGAATTACTTAAGTTTGAAAAATGACTTAAAAAAGCATATTTAGACGAGAAACTGTATTGGAAAGACAAATTTAGAATTAAATGACTAAATGAAGGAGACCAAAATATAAATTTCTTCCATAAAAAATTTAAATCTAGAACAAAAAAATAAGATATGACATCTACGAAGGGATAATGGGGATATGGTAACAACTAATGCTGATATTGCTAAGGTGGATGATGACTACTTTAAGAGTATTTTCACATCTTCTAATCAGACGAATTTTGGGCCTTTTTTCATAGATTTTGAGTCTAAGATTACAGCTAACATGAACCGTAGGCTTAGAAGACCTGTTTCTATAGAAGAGGTAAAAAGAGCTACTTTTAGTATCCACCCTCAATGTGCACCAGGAGAGGTTGGTATAACGGCTAAATTCTTCCAATTCTATTTAGATATGGTGAGAGAAGATGTGTTTCGGGTTGCGTGGCATTTTTTTACTGGAGGTAGAATTTTAAAAAATTTTAATCACACCAATATTTGTCTAGTGCTAAAGGTTCCAGATGTGAGCGATATGATTCAGATAAGGTCCATCAGTTTGTCTTCGGTTGTCTACAGAATGATTTCAAACGTACTGATCTACAGACTTCAAGGGTGTATAAACAAGGTAATTAGTCCTACTCAAAGTGCATTATTGAAAGATAGACTTATTTATGATAATATTCTTATAGCACACGAATGTATACACTACCTTAAATAAAAGAAGCGAGCCTTGGAATACGAAATAACACTCAAGATTGTTATAAGTAAAGCCTATGACAGGGTTAAGTGGCATTTTCTATGGTTTATTATGGAGAAAATGAGCTTTGAATTGAGATTCATTGAATGGATTCATAAATTGTTGATAACCGTTTCTTACTTTGTTATTGTGAAAGGTCAACTTTATGATCTTTTTAAACCAAATAGAGTCATCTGTCAAGGTGACCCAATATGTCCTTTTTTTTCTTATTATATGTAGAAAGACTTTCCTTCTTGCTACACAAAGCAAATAAATAGAAGATGGCCAACTATAAATCACTTGCTATTTGTTGATGATTCTATTCTATTCGGTAAAGTCTTGAAAAATAGTTGTGCCTCTATTCTAGAATTATCGGAATCTTATGAGAATTTCAATGGGCAAAGAAAGAAGGCGGGCTTGGTTTCATAGTATTCTAACCCAGTTCTGGTGGGGCAGCAAGGTTCTGAAAGGTGAATGGTGTGGATTAGTTGGGATAAGATGACTAAGCCTGAGAAAGAAGGCGGGCTTGGTTTCAAATATCTCAAGGCTCAAAACCTGGCTCTTTTGGATAAACAGTGCTAAAAAATTATGATTCAACTTAACTCTCTTCTTTCTAGAATACTTAAAGGTAAATACTTCAGATTTAATTCTATCCTTATAGCAGAAGTAGGAACTTTCTCTTCTTGGGGTTGACAAAGTATTCTTGAAGGGAGGCGAGTTATTGAGAAAGGCATTAGTTGAAAAGTAAGTTCTAGTGATATCCGAATTTTCAATGAACCATGGCTCCCTCCTCCTTACCCCTTCACTGTTCCACCATTTTTGGCAGTACTATCAGATTGTTACCATTTGTTATGGGTGAAAGACCTGCTTTTGTCAAATAAATAGTAGAACTAAGTATTAATCTCAAACCTTTTCCCTCTATAAATTGTTCAGCGAATCTTCTCCATAACCCCAGGAGAAGTTGAAGACAAAATTCAATGGGTAATGAATAGAGCAAAAACATATGATGTTGTATTAGGGTACATGATTGCTTACCAATTTTATTATATCTCCACCGAATTTTGTTCGAACTTCATGCAACAGAGGCTAGTTTGGAGCCATTTATGGAAGATGAAAATTCCTCACAAGATTTTGCTCTTTCTGTGAAAAATCTCCCCATGGTAAGCTTCCTGTTCTGTTTCTCATTCACCAAAGGTTCCCATCCACTCCGGCAACTTGTCCAATCTGCAAGTCAGCTCCAAAATCACTTATGCACTGTCTATTTTTCTGTGGAGACGCAAATCTATTGTGGAAGAAGAGTCCTTTGACTTACCTCGTTCCAGACCATAGATGTTTCTTGTTCTTCGATTGGTGGAGGGATTCGATGTTACAAACTGGAGTTTAAGGGACAAGTCCTCAAAGAGCTCGACTGGTTTTGATTATATCTTGGAATATTTGGAAGGAGAGGTGTCGGCGAGTCTTTGAGTATGTTCAGGAGCCTCCGAAAAAAGGTACTAGCAATATCGCCTAAGTTGAACAAGAAGTTATCTATTTTGCCTTATGCATATGTCTTAATATTTCTTTCTTATCTATTTTTTTATATTTTTTTTTACAATTTTATCTGTTTGTGAATATTTAAAATATTTTTTTCTATTTTTTTGTTCTGATTTTTGGATATTGTATTTATTTTTTATTGAATAAAATACTTGTATTATCTTTGAAAAAAAATAGGGAAGTGGCTAATTTTTTTTATAAAAAAATTGGTGTTTTTGTTAAAAATATGATTATTTGATGTAATTACAAACATGGACGGAGATAAGGGGGGCGAGTGGCGGCCTCGGCCCCCCAACTTTTTTTAATAGTAATAAGTTATTATGTATAATTTAATTTTTTTAAAAAATTATTTATTATTTAGTCTAGTATAAATGAAAGTTCAGTCTACTTTAAATATTAATAATTTTTAATATCTAAAAAATAAGTAACAATATTAAAAAAAATCTGAAAAAGATATTATTACTAATATTTTTTAATTAAATAAAAATTTTCAAATCTCATAAAGTGAATTCTTTTTCTTCTTGTGGCAGTCTTTTTTATTCATTTGGTATTAATTCTCTCTGTTTCAACTGCTACAATTAAGAGATCTTTTTCAACTATCAATATTGTGAAAAATAACTTAGAAACAAAATAAAAGATGAATTTCTTACTAATTGTCTTTTAATTATATTGAAAAGAAAATTACTGAAAAATTTGACATAAATTCTATTATCGGTGAATTTTATGATACGAAAATTCGACCACTTCGTTAATAAAAAGTATACACATATTTTTTTTACTTTAAAATATATTCTCTGTCGGTATATTTTTGTAATACATCTTATATTATATAATTTTTTTATATAATTTTTAATATTATATGTATTTTTGGCCTCCCATAATATCATTTCTGGATCAATCCCTAATTACAAATAGGTGGATTTTGGAGGTGAGAAGTCAACATGTAAAAGGCGTGTTGAACACGTGGCAACATCCCAACCATCACGTGGGGGCGTGTTAAAACACTTCAGAAGCGTGTTAAATATTTTCATATTACTGTAATACACTTTAAATGTTAATATTTAAACAAAACACTATTTCCATTCTCATATTAAAAATAATTTCTGAAGTATTTATCATCTTAATTTATAATAAAAACTAGGAGCTAAAAGTGTACTTTCTTAAAAGTACTTTAGAAAAAGGCAATTGAATAAGGGATAAAAGATTTGGAAATTCTCTTGATAAAAGAATGAAACTTTATAAGGAGGAGGTCTTTTCCGTTTCGTTTGAGGTCCAAAGCCGAAACGGTTGAGGATCTTTGTTTCAGTGTTGAGTGAGCTGAGAAGTGAAGTTAGTAATGGAGAGCAGCGAGGAAGAAGATGATTTCCCTTCCATTGAGAGCATCATCCCCCAATCCAAGGTCGATTCTCTTTACCAGTCTCACACCGAAAAGGTACCTTCCATTCCTTCATTCTTCTCTCTCTCTCTCTCCTCTTTTCAATTTCACTGAACGAGCCCTTTCTATTCTCTAATTCTTGTGTTTGGATGATATGACCAGGGGATTCGAAAACTTTGCTGTGAGCTCTTAGATTTGAAGGATGCTGTGGAGAACTTATGTGGCAATATGCACTCCAAGTTCTTGGCTTTCTTAAGGTAAACATAAAAAACAATATCTATTCTTCATTCCTAATCCATTAATCCGGTAACATTTATGTGCTATCAAATTCCAAGAAATTGACCACTAAGGATTGCCAGTTTTTCTCTATATTTATGTGTGTGTAGTGCTTTAATTGAGTAGCAACATGCATACTTTATGGGGTATAAGACATTTTTCCCTTTGTTATTGATTTTTTAGGATATCTGAGGAGGCTGTAGAAGTGAAGCATGAATTGATTGAGCTGCAAAAGCATATCTCAGCTCAAGGTATTCTTGTACAGGACTTAATGACAGGTGTCTGCCGTGAATTGGAAGAGTGGAATAAGTCAAGCCGCGATCCTGCTGAAATTCAATTGGAACCTGAAATATCTGAAATTATTGAGCCGTTACCAAGCGAGGGAACTGACCGGAAAACAACATTCTTAGAAAACCTTGATGTTCTTCTGGCCGAGCATAAGTTTGAAGAAGCTTTGGATGCGTTAGATGCCGAAGAAAGAAATTCTGCAGATCTGAAAGGCTCAGGGAATAGCTCACCTGATGAAATTTCCTCGTGCAAGTCTGATTTATTGGAAAGAAAGGCAATGCTTGAAGAACAGCTTATTGGAATCACCGAACAACCTTCAGTTAGTTTCCCTGAGCTGAAGAAGGCCTTAAATGGTTTAATAAAACTTGGAAAAGGTCCTACTGCACATCAACAACTGCTGAATTTTTTTGGGGCTCACCTCCAAAAGAGAATCGAAGCTTTGCTTCCGTCAAGTTCTCTGTGTCCTGCAACATTTCCTTATACATTATCTAAGGTTGTATTTTCTGTAGTTTCCCTGGCAACAAAGGAATCTGCTTTGATTTTTGGAGATAATCCTGTTTATACCAACAGAATTGTTCAGTGGGCAGAGTGGGAAATTGAATATTTTGTACGGTTGGTGAAAGAGAATGCACCATCTGCGGATACTGTTTATGCCTTACGTGCTGTTAGCATATGTATACAGGCTAGTCTAAACTACTGCTCAATCTTGGAGTCACTAGGATTGAAAATGTCTAAACTGCTGTTGGTACTACTTCGTCCTTCTTTTGAAGAAGTTTTAGAATCAAACTTTAGACGCGCTAGAAGACTAGTTCTTGACATGGCTGAATCTACGGAATGCTTCCCATTGTCGCCACAATTTGCATCTTCACTTTCTGCTATAGCAACATCATCTAGTAGCATGCTTGTTGAGAGTGGAATGCGTTTTATGCGCATAGTTGAAGTAAGTACACTTAACATGATATATCTATTAGCAAATGGAAAATTATTAATATATGGCCTATGCTTTCTCTTTTACATGGTTGAATCATTTAACGGTTGTAGGATGGATAAGAAAAAATTAAAGTTGTTACGAATATCCTTTGCTTTAGTTTCCCCATTTTTCCTTTTCCATTTCCCCATCCTATATCTCTGACTGGAAACAATTATGCTGAGTTATTTAGCAGCATTGGCATTTGATATCCCAAGTCTTCAAAACTTGCAACGAAAAATGAAGGTTTTACAAGTGCTTGTCATGCAACATATGTGAATAGTTTTGTAGCTATCTCGACATGTTGACTTTTATGTGCCTTCCTGCATCCATGAGTAGTTGAGTACTACATAAATTCCCCTCCCCTAAGTTGATTTGCTTGAATTTGCTTCGTTCTGCTGTAACATAAATGGTGTACTTATGGTGCAATTTACAGGAGATATTGGAACAGTTAACACCAATGGCTAGTTTGCACTTTGGAGGAAATGTACTTAGCAGAATTTTACAACTATTTGATAAATACATGGATGCTCTTATCAAAGCTTTGCCTGGTCCATCGGATGATGACAATCTTCCTGAGCTGAAAGAGGCTGTGCCTTTCAGAGCTGAGACAGACTCTGAACAACTTGCAATATTAGGGGTAGCATTTATCATATTGGATGAATTGTTACCAAATGCTGTATTGTCAACATGGATGCGGAAAAGTGATAGTAAGGAATTAAACAGTGAACCTTCAGAGAATGTCGTGCTCAACACAAATACTAGTGTGGAATTAAAGGAGTGGAAGAAACATCTTCAGCATTCTTTTGACAAGCTTCGAGATCACTTCTGTCGACAATACGTTTTGACTTTCATCTATTCAAGAGAGGGAAAAACACGGTTGAATGCACATATTTACTTGAGTGATAACAGAGATGATCTTTACGATTCGGGCCCATTGCCTTCACTTCCATTTCAGGTCATTATCCTATTCTTCTGTTTCTGCTGCTGAACTTGTCTTGTGTTTTCTAGTTACTTTTTCTTATCTGCTGTGTGGATAATACCTCTTTGCTTCCATGCTTCCCTTATGGCAATATTAACTACAGATACTTGATTGCATGAGTTCCTGAATGTATCTGTAGCCATTATTAATTGATTTATTTCTTTCATTCTGATATTTATTTAGTTTCAGAAGTGTGTGCATGCATCAGTCATCTGTCTCTATATGTATTATATGTAATATAATTCTTGTGTTGTTTTACAATACTGATGTGTAGTTATATTTGCAGGCATTGTTTGCAAAGCTGCAGCAATTAGCAACTGTGGCTGGAGATGTATTGCTTGGGAAAGAGAAAATACAGAAAATTTTGCTTGCTAGGTTGACCGAGACTGTTGTCATGTGGTTGTCTGATGAGCAAGAGTTCTGGGGTGTATTAGAAGATAATTCAGCTCCCTTGCAACCACTTGGTTTGCAGCAGGTACTTATTTACATGCATAATGTGCTAATAATTTCATGTTATCTCATGTTACAGGAAATATGAATACTGTAGTGTCAAAATGCTGTCGGAGATTTAATATGGTGTTTTAGATGATAAAATGCATTTTTGAACATTGAAAAACCGATATGAGTTACTGAAAAGTCATGACTCCCAATTGATCACTGTAAGTTGGTCTTAGTTTTATGGTTATCATCAGATTTTGTTACAAATAGCGTTACATTTTCAGTTCCTTCCATAAGTGATTGTTGTGGTTATCAATGTCTCTGATTTCATCTGAAATGCTTATTTTCAGTTGTAATTGAAAGGGTTAAGTATGATTTTGGTCCTTAAGGTATAGGTCGAAATTTCTTTTCGTCTCAAACCTGTTTTTGCATACAAAATCGTCTCTAAGGTTTAAAACTAAGTTTTAAAATCGTTCTTTTTACTTAAATATTAAAATTTTGGACCAAGTTACTCATAATAAAAAAAATTATAAAATAAAAAAAAAAGAAAAAAGAAGAGAAAAGAGAGCGTTTTTGCTCTTGTGAAGGGGGAAGGGAAGAAGAAGAAGAAGTTGTCTACGATCCGCCTCTGCCTCCGCTTCTGTCGCCACTTCCGTACGGTTTTGGTTCCTAAGGTAAGAACGATTTTAAAACCAAGTTAAATCTTAGAGACGATTTTGTATGCAAAAAAAGGTTCGAGACGAAAAATTTTTCGGCGTATACCTTAGGGATCAAAATCGTACTTAACCCTAATTGAAACTATGAACAACTCCATTTCATTTGTCTTGTCTGTAGTATATGATATAAGCCTACTCTCTATAATAAAAAATATGTAATATTTGGCTCTAATTCCCATTTGAGAGTAGTGGCGAATATTATTTTTGGAAAAACTTTATGGGTAGGCTACGTTGTTTGCCCTCCTCTTAGCCTTAGGTTGCTTTTGTGGCAGTTAATTCTTGATATGCACTTTACTGTTGAAATTGCCCGCTTTGCTGGATATCCATCTCGACATGTCCATCAGATAGCTTCAGCTATTATAACTCGTGCCATCACAACCTTCTCAGCTCGGGGTATTCAGCCACAAAGGTATTCATCTCTCTGGCTTTCATTTTTATATTGTTCATTTCCTTAGATTCTGATATCAACAGTTTGTCATTTACCAGAAGTGCTCTTCCTGAGGATGAATGGTTTGTCGAAACTGCAAAGTCCGCAATAAACAAGCTCTTGCTTGGGGTATCGGAATCAGAGGCGTCTGATATTGATGATGAAGATCACATCATTGTTCATGAAGTTGTCTCAGATTCAGATACTGTTTCGTCGCTATCTACAATGGAATCTACAGAGTCTTTTGCTTCTGCTTCTGCTAGCATGGCAGAACTTGACAGCCCCTCTAACTTGTCAGATCAAGATAACTGAATTTTTCAGGTAGGCATGAAATTTTGAGAAACATGTACTTGGCCCTAGTTATCCATTTGCAGTTTCAAAATTGTAGCTTCTGGTGTTAACCGGTAGAAACCATCAATTGTGTTGTAAGAGAGTTAGGCATGCTCAAAAACCTGCATCACTAACTATATTTATCTGTATATTTTTGAAAAGGTGGATTGGGTTGTGGGAGTAAGGGAGGTACTCCACTATTTTCTTAGAAATATCTCCAATTATCCATCACAAACACAGGTTTAAAGCAACCCGACCATAGTATTAGACTATTAGTGACAGATAAGAAGAGGAAGACATAGTTATGATAATTTTCATTTGCAAGTATTAGTATGTGCGTATAAAGATACCTAGCTTACATGCTTTCATTTCAAAGATGGCTTCATTAAATTTTCATACACCCACCCCACCTTTCATTAAATTTCAAAGATCATTTACTTCTTCAATTTCTAGAGGCTCAGTCTCATTATCTTCCAAAGACCTGCCCATAGTTTCTTTGGTGAAAAAAGTGGTGATAACCACACCAACTATGCACACTCCTCCAAGTATGCACAATGATGGAGTCATTCCAATTCCTACAGGAAACCCCTCTCGATCTTCATTCTTGCCATGAGACGCCCATAGAAACCCTACCGATCCGATGATCGCACCAATCTTGCCAGCTGCCCCGGAAATACCGTTACATGTTGACCTAAACCTGGCCGGAAAAAGCTCCGCTGGGACTATAAATGTCGTGGTGTTGGGTCCAAAATTAGCGAAAAAGAAAGCAACACAATACAGGACCAATAAACCATATTTGTTCCTTTCTTTGGTCCAGAATGAATCATAATTAATCCCTATGGCAAAAAATGCCAATGCCATGAAGAAGAAACCCATCATTTGGATCTTAACTCTTCCGATACGGTCAATGAAATACACCGAGAAGAAGTAGCCGGGGATGGTGGAACATGCAGTAATTATTGCTTGGAGCTTAGCAATATCAATGGCTTCTTGATACACATCTAGCTTATCTGTGTTTTTGAATTTGTATATTTTAGATTGGAAAAGAATGCTGCTGTAGAAAACAGTGTCCACCAGAAACCAATTAAAGGTGCAAGCAAAGAGATCAGAACCATGTCTACGAAAAAATTCTTTAGAAAACAGAGCGTAATTAGAGCGTGGACGTAAGTTTTCTTCAACAATCTGAGCGAGTGAGATATCCATCACTTTCTCCATGTCATTTGCTGCTTGCATCACGTTTTGTTCCACTAGCGCTGTGTACCTGATGATCACATTCTACTTTAGAATTTTATACTTGAGTCAAATCTACTATTGTGTAAAGGAGAGAGTTGGTAAAGTGATAAATAAGTGGTTAATTACTCTTATATTAAAATAGTGGGACTCATATATAACGAAAGTTACAAATTCAATAGTAATTCACCATTCGTTTTATTGTGGGTTTCTTTGGTGTAATTCATGGGTCACATAGGATTTCTTTTCAATTTTGGAGCAAAATTTATTTAAAAGAAGAGTAAACCAATAAAAAACTAAAAATGCATTCGAATTATTCTGTTGCTGACAAAAATGTTTCTAAATTTTGTTATAGATAAAATTATCATCAAATTATTTAAAAACGTGATAAAAATGCACATTCATAAACTAAAATGTTTTATGTTAACGGAAAAAAAATGATGTGACAAACTAGCTTCTTATGTAAAAAGTGAGATTTTGAAATTAGCAAGTGAATTACGTTATGCGTCAACTCAAGCTTTCATACGTTCAACGTGACTGAAACAAAGGCTCAAAAATCTCAAATCTTGGGCATGCGTTTAACTCACTCTCCATGCGTTGAATGCACCTCTTGGGGCCAACCTCCAGGGCCTCTTAAGTCCTTCACTAATCTCTCCACACCTCTAAGCACTTGATGGGATGATTAAAGATTAAGCATAAGCCCATGATGTCAAGCATTAATTGTTAATTATGAAGAGAATCACCTAGCTTAACTTGAAAGGAAAAACTATACGAAAAACGTTAATTAGATTAAATTTGATTTTGTGTTATTTTGATTGAGTTTTGAATGCTAAATCTTAAGTTTAGGGTTAGTATTTAAGAGGATAAGAGACACACATGTGAGCTTCTTCCTTCCGCCATTTTCAATTCATAGTTTTTGTTTCCTTTGGACCATGAGTAACTAATCTTTTCTGTTAAAATTACGAGGTTTGTTTATTTTAATGGACTAATGTTATAGTTTTTTTTTTTCACTTTTGATTAATGTATTGATGTTTTATTAAGAAACAAGTTTTCGTTCTTTATCACAAGGGTTTGAATGTATTAGGAAATAGTTCTAATCCAAATTGAATTTTATTATTAACTTGGAAAAGTTAGTTATTGGAATTAAGCTTGAAAACTTCTTCTCGCAATTCTTTAAGCTTTAAAATTAGTATGATAAGTGACATTAAATCAACTAGGTTTAGTTCTTAAGAATTGTGTGGTTTTGAATCGATAAATGTGCCTCATCTCTTATCATAATCGATTGATTAAGGAATTGACGATTTGTTAGTTAAGAGAAATTGAATCACTAAGGGCTTGGGGTTTGATTAACTATGATTGGCCATAGATATATCTTTGCATGATCAAGATAGCTAGTGAAAAGCATTCTTCCTGAAGTCTAAAAATCTCCAAAATCTTAACCGTTTACAAGCTACTTTCATTTAATTCTCTGTTTTTAGATACTGAATATCTCTAAACCCTAATTTTCAATTGTCTAAATAGAATAATCAGTTAATTATTACTTGCTTAGTCCATTAATCCTCGTGAGAATGATAACACACTCACCGTGGCATTACTTGATATGATTCGGTGCACTTGTCGAGTTTGACAAAAGTCCATCAAGTTTTTGGCATGCCAGGATTAATTGAGATTAACAACAAACCAGTTAATTGATTACCTAGATTAGACTTTTTTTTCTTTTGTGTTTATCACTTCGCTGGGAATTTCCTTCACTCTGACGTAGAAAATTTTAATTTTTCTTATTGTATGTGTGTTTATGCAGGGTAATAAGCATAAAAAACTTTCCACTTTAATCCAGAGATTAAATGAATACTATTGCGAATAAGAAAGAAATCTAGAGATCAAAGAGAAGAAGTTGAAGTAGTGGAAGAAGTAGAAGAGTTTGAGGAGCAAGGCACAATGACAGACAATACCAACAATAATGCCAATGCTAGGAGGACTCTTGGGTCTTTCACCAAACCCACTTTTGAAAATTGTGAAAGCAGCATAGTTGCACTTGCTGTGAAGGCTAATAACTTTTAATTGAAGTCTCAACTCATCTCCTTGGTGCAACAAAGACAATTTAGTGGGAGCCCTTAACAAGATCCGAATATGCACATCTCCACCTTTTTTCAGATTTGTGACACAGTCAAGACTAATGGAGTCTCTGCCAAAGCCTATCGATTGAGGCTATTTCTATTCTCTGTGAGGAACCGAGCCAAATAGTGTCTCCAGACCCAGTCTCTGAAAAGTATATCAACATGGGATGATTTGGTTAATAAATTCATAACTAAATTCTTTCCACCATAGAAGTTGGCAAAGTTGAGATATGATATTTATACTTTCACACAAAAGATGGAGAATCTCTCTATGAAGTCTGGGAGAGATACAAAGAAATGCTAGGGAGGTGTCCCCAAGATATGTTCTCTGATTGGGTTCAACTCCAAATCTTTTATGATCGAATCACTCATGCTTCTAGGAATTTATTGGACTCCTCAGCTGGAGGATCCATACACATGAAGACAACTGAAGAAGCCTTGGAATTAATTGAGATAGTGGCCAACAATCAATACTTGTATTCCTCAGAAAGAATAATGAAGAAAAGAGTGATAGAATTAGACACACTAGACACTATTTTGGCACAGAATAAAGTTATGTCCCAACAAATCAGTGCACTCACTACACAACTAGGACACATGCAAGTTTAGCAGTGGAAACACAAGGCATCACCTGTGACATAGGTGGATAAACCCATCAAAGTAAAGTCTTTCAAAGTGAAGATTGTGAGCTACTCAACCATGATAAAGCCTCTATTGAATAAGTGAACTACATGAAAAATTTTTTTAGGCCATCACACAATGACCCATTTTTCAAAACTTACAATCCTGGATGGAGAAATCACCATAACTTTGGGTGGGGTAATCAAGGCCAAAGAAACAACAACTTTAACAATTTTAATACTCCTTACCAACAACAACCACCTCCCACAAAACCATCCCAAAACCCTCAAAAGCCCTTCCCTCTTGAAAGTGATATGGAGAAACTCTCTCAATACATTCACATTTATCCAAAAAATCTCAAAAGTTATACAAGAAACTAGAGCCAATTTCAAGAATTAAGAAGCCTCCATTAGAAATTTAGAAGTGAAGTGGGCTAACTTGTCAAGCAATTTACTTAGACACCGACAAATGCTTTCTCCAGTGACACCATTCCAAATCCAAGAGAAGAGTATAAGGCCATTAATTTGAGAAGTGGAGAGGTGATGGGTAAAGAAGTCATAAGCACTGACAAGCAATCTGAAGAAGCCATGGAGAAAACTAATCATCAGGAAAAACATGCCACTGCACCTCCAATTCAAGCTCCAAAAGAGAAAGCAACAGAGGAGGCAAAAGTGCAAGAATACAAGTCTAGAATTACATTCCTTCAAAGGATACAAAAGGAGACCAAGGACAAGTAATTCTCTAAGTTCTTGAAAGTTTTTAAAAAATTACAAATCAATATTCTTTTTGTTGAGGTCTTGGAATAAATGCCATTTTATGCCAAGTTTATGAAGGAGTTAATGACAAAGAAGAGGAATTGAAAAGAAGATAAAACAGTGGTTCTCATTAAGGAATATAGTGCAATCATCCAAAAGAACTTGTCCTAAAAATTGAAAGATCCTAGAAGTTTCTTAATTCCTTGCACAATTAGTGATATCACTATTGAAAGAGCTCTATGTGACTTGAGAGCTAGCATTAATCTAATGTCTCTCTCATTGATGAAGAAAATGCAAATTAAAGAAGTAAAGCCCACAAGAATCTCTCTCCAATTGGCTGACGTTCCATCAAATTCCCATACGGAGTAGTAAAAAATTTGTTGGTTAAAGTGAAAAAAATCATATTTTCTGCTGACTTTGTGATTTTTGACATAGAGGGTGATACAAATGACTCTATAATTTTGGGGAGATCATTCTTTGCCACTAGGAGAGCACTCGTTGATGTGCAAAAAGGAGAACTAACTTTGAGAGTTCATGATGAGCAAATAGTGTTTAATGTGTCCAAAGGCATGCAATATCCAAGTGACTCAAAGGATTGCATGAAGATTAATTTGATTGTTCCTTTGGTTCAAGAGGCTTTAGAAGAGGGGGAGCTCACCAATTTTCTAGAGGTCCCTGAAGATATCAATTTGGCCAAAGAGGAGAAGTTACATCACCAAAAGAGGAAGCTATTCACATCCGAAGTAAGAAAGAGGGGTCACCCAAGCTTTAATGAAAGCCTCTGCCTACAACCCTCAAATATGCATTCCTTGGAGATAATGACACTTATCCAGAGATCATAAGTTCCTCTTTGAAAATGTTTGAGGAACAAGAATTGTTTAAGGTGCTGCGAGACCACAAAACTGTCCTTGAATGGACCATTAGTGATCTCAAGGGAATAATCCCACTATGTGCATGCATAAAAGCTTACTTGAAGAAGACTCTAAACCGGTGGTGCAAGCACAAAGGAGGCTCAATCCAGTGATAAAAGAGGTGGTTCAAAAGGAAATAATGAAGTTGTGCGAGGTTGGAATTATCTATCCCATTTTTGATAGCCCTTGGGTGAGCCCGATACAAGTTGTTCCTAAGAAAGGAGGAGTCACAGTAGTTGCTAATGAGAAGAATGAGCTCATTCCAACAAAAACCATCACTGGTCAGAGGATGTGCATTGATTATAGGAAACTCAACACTGTCACAAGAAAATACCACTTTCCTTTACCTTTCATTGACCAAATGCTTGAAAGATTGGGTAGGCATGCTTTCCATTATTTCTTGGATGACTATTCAGTGTATAACCAAATTGCAATGGACCCTATGAATCAAGAGAAGATGATGTTCACTTGCCCTATTGATGTTTTTGCTTATCGCCGCATGCCTTTTGGGGTAAGCAATGTCCCTGCCACTTTTCAAAGGTGTATGCTTTCTATTTTCTCTGACATGGTTGAAAAATTTATTGAAATTTTCATGGATAATTTCTCTATTTTTGGTGATTCTTTTGATACTTGGTTACAACATCTAGCTTTAGTTTTGAAAAGGTGCCAAGAAATAAATCTTGTTTTGAATTGGGAAAAATGTCATTTTATGATTACTGAATGCATTGTTCTTGGATACCGGATTTCAAACAAAGGCATAGAAGTTGACAAAGTTAAGGTGGAGGTAATTGAGAAATTACCACCTCCAGTAAGTGTGAAAGAAATAAGGAGTTTTCTAGGGCATATTGGCTTTTAGAGAAGGTTTATAAAGAATTTATCAAAAATTGTAAACCATTGAGCAATCTTTTGGTCACTGATGTTTTTTTTTTTTTTTTATCATGAATGCTTACATGCTTTTGAAACTCTTAAAACTAAATTTGTCTCTGCACCCATTATTGCTCCACCAAATTGGACTTTACCTTTTGAATTAATGTGTGATGCAAGTGATTTTGCCATAGGTACGGTTTTAGAAAAAAGACAAGACAAGGTATTGTATGTTATCTACTATGAAAGCCGTGTCTTAAATGATGCACAAAAGAATTATACGACAGAGAAAGAACTTTTAGCAGTGGTTTTTGCTTTTAATAAGTTTAGATTATATTTAATTGGTTCAAAAATAATTATCTATGCTGATCACTTTGCTCTTAAGTATCTTTTGACCAAGCAAGATGCTAAACCAAGGCTGATAAGATGGGTGCTTCTCCTTCAAGAATTTGACATTGAAATTAGAGATAAAAAAAGATTCAGAAAATTAAGTGGTTGACCATCTTTCAAGAATTGAACCCATAGAAGCCCCAGCTCATTAAGTCTTTGTGAATGAAGGCTTTCCTGATGAGCAACTTCTTCCAATACACAAGGCACCATGGTTTGCGAATATGGAAAACTACAAAGTTGGAAAGATCATTCCAAAAGAATTCAATTGGCACCAAAAGAAGAAGTTATAGCATGATGCTCGCTACTTCTTATGAAATGATCCAGACTTATTCAAGCGATGTTCGGATGGCACAATCTGATGATGCATCCTCGATGAAGAAACTGATGAAGTTCTGTGGCATTATCATGGTTCTAATTATGGTGGCCATTTTGGTGGAGAGAGGACTACTGCGAAAGTCCTCCAATGTGGTTTATTTGGTCAACCCTCTTCAAGGATGCTAGAAAATTTGTGGAGCATTATGAAAAATGCCAAAGAACATGCAACTTACCCAAAAAAATATGAGATGCCACAAAATTTCATTCTTGAGGTAGAATTGTTCGATGTGTGGGAGATAGACCTTATGGGACCCTTCTCACCTTCATACTCAAACAATTACATCTTAGTGGTTGTGGATTATGTTTCTAAGTGGGTGGAGGCAGTGCCCTTACCCACCAATGATGCTAAAGTGGTACTCAAGTTCCTCAAGAGGAATATATTCAGTAGGTTTGATATTCCGAGAACCTTAATCAGTGATGGAGGAAGCCACTTTTGCAAACAAACAATTAGAAGCTCTTCCCCACAAGTATGAGGTCAAGCACAAGGTGTCTGTCCCTATCACCCTCAAATAAATGGCCAAGTGAAGGTCTTAAATAGAGAAGACTATGAAAGTTTCAAGGAAAGATTGGGCCAGGAAATTGGAGGATGCTCTTTGGGCATATAGAACTGTGTTCAAGACCCCAATTGGCATGTCTCCTTATCAACTTGTTTATGACAAAGCTTTCCACTTACGAGTGGAGTTACAACATAGGGCTTATTGGGCAACCAAGTTTCTCAACTTTAAAGCCAAAGTTGTGGGCGAGAAGAGGTTGCTTCAACTCAATGAACTTGATGAGTTTAGAGTTGAAGCTTATAAAAATTCCAAGCTATACAAGGAGAAGACCAAAATATAGGATGACAAGATGATTTCAACAAGAACCTTTAAGTCTGGACAAAAGGTGCTTCTATTCAACTCAAGGCTTAAACTCTTTCCTGAAAAATCAAGATGGTCTGGACCCTTCACTATCATTAAGGTGTCTCCTTATGCCCATATTAAAGTTACTGAGGAAAATTCTTAGAGAAAGTTTGCTGTGAATGATCAGAGATTGAAGCACTATCTTGGAGGCAGCATTGATCGTCAGAAATCCGTTCCTGACCTAAAGAGTTGACTGTCAAGCAGGTGATGTTAAAAAAGAGCTTGTTAGGAGGAAACCCAATCATTAATATCCTTTGAATTATTGTTTTAATTAGCTTTTCATTACTTTTTCTTTTACTTATGATTCATGCAAGCAATTTGATTTAGAGATACACAAGACAGGGGTCTCTAGAACATACACATTGGCCATGCGCCCAACGCATAGAGGTTGTGTCCAACGCACCCCAACCAGAACCCAAATGGTTTTCAATCTAGCCCATACGTCTAATGCAGGGCATAGTGCGTCTAACGCACCCCATATAGAGTTAATTTGACTTTCAATTTTTACCATGCGTCTAACACAGGGACCATGCGTCTAACGCTACCCCAACAAAGCCAACTGGGCTATCACTTTAGCCATACGTTTAACGTATAGAGAGGTGCATTCAACGCACCACAACCAAACTTAAGTTTGGTATGGGTGCGTCTAACGCAGGAGAACATGTGTCCAATGCACACCCCCTCTTTGTCTTGTGCATGTACATTCTTCTTTCATTCCATGCATGCATGCATTCATACTATTTAGCCTTTATTTTGTGCTTTTTTTCCTTTATTTTTGTTTGAATTTTGAAGGTAATGAATTAAAGAAGCTTGTGACCTACCCCTCTAGGAAACAATGAAGAGCATTCAGTTGTCCACATGTATGGGTCACTTCTAGCCATGCATCAATCAATCAAAGACCACCTTTAATCACAACAAAAATCCCAAGAACCACCTTCACCATCCAATCTTACCTCTTTTTTCTCTTACAACTTTTATCTTTTTTCCTTCACTAGCTTCGAACCACACCCCCCACATGCACATCCTTGGATCTTAATTTTCAAACTCCACCCTACTTCTTTTACACCATATTCCTTCCTATACAACCACCACCATCCTTTCTTTCTTCTCTTTTTACCACTATTTTTTTCTCTGTTTACTTGGGGACAAGCAAAATTTTTAAGTTTAGTGTTATTTTGGTTGAGCAAGCTCTACACAAAAGAAATGGTACCCAAGTCTCAAGACTCCTTAGCAAAGAAGAGAAAAGGAAAGGAACCTACTGCTCCCTCACATGATGCAACACAGTTTCTCTCCAAATTTTATGAGAACCATTTCTACAATTCAATAAGTAAAAAAAGGTCATTGCTGAAGTGCCTTTTGATCTGAAACATTGATGTCTGGGATCAAATCTCTAGATATATTCTTGTGATGCAACCGTGTCAAGGAGAGGCTTGGGTAATTAGATCCGCGTGGTGCTCTGTCATCTAGTAACTTGGGCCAACTAGCTCGGGATTATCGATCGAAAGCCCATAATCAAGAGTTGTCTTGAGACGAAGCACTAAGAGTTAAACAATTGAAATATCTCTCTCTGTGAAAAGGAAGAAAAGAAAAGGTTCAAGGATCAACCAAAAACTAAGAAAAGAGATCTCATAATATCATCCAAACTTGAGTTTTTGAGAATTGTCGCTCTCAAGACTTCAAGAGTTATTAAGAAAGAAAAGTCGATTTATGATCACAAGGCCACTAAACCCCATTGTTAATATGGACATGAACTTTCAAGAGATTTAATTATTCTTCATTGAATTCAATTATTTTCTTTTCTTTTTACTTGAGGACAAGTAAAGTCTCAAGTTTGGTGTTGTGATGTATCCACATCTTTAGTGGTTTTTCACTTAGAATTTCATTCAATAAGTTAATGATTCTTCTTTTTTTAAGCAATTACTTCATGGTTTAGCGAATATACTTTGAGTTGCTTTGAATTCTTTGATTATAGGAGATTGTGAAAGAAAGTTAGAAAATACCAAGGATGGAGAGAGGCAAGCGAGTGTAATACTAGAAGCAAAGAATGGGGAGAGCCAAACAGAGAAGTTCTGCTCAACACATCATGCAAACAGAGAAGTTTCTGGACCAAATAGAGAAACCCTTGCATCAAGCAGAGTGTTGTGCATTCAACGCACCAATCTTTGTGTCCAACGCAAGCTAAGCAGTGACTCCGAGGGATGCCAAGACACCCATGCGTCTAACGCACCAAAGCTTGCGTTCAATACACCACTTCACTACACCCTCCAGTAGCTAACCAGCTTCCATGCGTTCAATGTGGGCAGCCGTGCGGCTAATGCGCCAAGCCATGCATCCAACTTGCCACTCCATGTCAACGCACCATCCAATTACACTTCCAGGGGCTGCTTATCCTCCATGCGTTCAACTCAAGCTTTCATGCGTTCAACGCGGCTGAAACAGAGGTTCAAGGGTCTCAAATCTTGGGCATGCGTTCAACTCACTCTCCATTCGTTGAACGTACCTCTTGGTCAACCTCCAGGGCCTCCTAAGTCATTTACTAATCTCTCCACACCTCTAACCACTTGATGTGATGATTAAAGATTAAGCACAAGCTCATGATATCAAGCATTGATTGTCAGTTATAAAGAGAATCACTTAGCTTAACTTGAGAGAAAAAACTATATAAGAAATATTAATTAGATTAAATTTGATTTTGTTTTATTTTGATTGAGCTTTGAATGCTAAATCTTAGGTTTAGGGTTAGTATTTAAGATGGTAAGAGACACACATGTGAGCTTTCTCCTTCAGCCATTTTTTATTCATAGTTTTTGTTTCTTTTGCACCATGAGTAACTAATCTTCTCTGTTAAGGTTAGGAGCTTTGCTTATTCTAATGGACTAATGTTATAGCTTTTTTTTTTCTACTTTTGATCAATGCATTGATGTTTTCTTAAGAAATAAGTTTTCATTCTTTAACACAAGGGTTTGAATCTATTGGAAAATAGTTCTAATCAGAATTGAATTTTATTATTAACTTGGGAAAGTTAGTTATTGGAATTAAGCATGAATACTTCTTCTTGTAATTCTTTAAGCTTTAAAATTAGTTTGATAAGTGACATTAAATCAACTAGGTTTAGTTTTTAAGAATTATGTGGTTTTGAATCAATAAATGTCCCTCACCTCTTATCATAATCGATTGATTAAGGAATTGACGATTCGTTAGTTAAGAGAAATTGAATCACCAAAGGATTGGAGTTTGATTAATTATGATTTGCCATATATACATCTTTGCATGATCAAGATAGCTAGTGAAAAGCATTCTTCCTGAAGTTTAAAAATCTCCAAAACCTTAATGCTTTTATTCATATTACTTTCTTAACTGTTTACAAACTGCTTTCATTTAATTCTCCGTTTTTAGATACTGAATATCTCTAAACTCTAATTTTTAATTGTCTAACTAGAATAATAAGTTAATCATTGCTTACTTAGTCCATTAATTCTCGTGAGAACGATAACCCACGCACTCACTGTGGTGTTACTTGATATGATTCGATGCACTTGCCGAATTTATAAAAAGTCCATCATAATACTAGGTCAAGAAAATATAATTATCTTTTATATTGATTATGTGAATAATTATCTAAATAAATAGATATAATTGGACAATCCTAAAAATATTTTGAGAAATTCTCTACATACAAGTGTTTTTTTATACAAGTCTTTACAAGTGCACATTCTTCTTCTTCTTGCGCACGTTCTTCTTCCTCTTCCTCTTATTCTTCTTCTTTTCTTTTGTTTCTTGCCTTCTCTTTCTCCTTCTTCAACCATTACTGCATGTTTTCACTGCACCTTCTTCTTCTTCTTGCTGCACGTTCTTCTTCCTCTTCCTCTTCTTCTTCTTCTTCTTCTTCTTCTTCTTCTCTTCTTCTTCTTCTTCTTCTTCTTCTTTTCTTTCGTTTCTTGCCTTCTCTTTCTCCTTCTTCAACCGTTACTGCACGTTTTCACTGCACCTTCTTCTTCTTCTTCTTCTTCTTCTTCTTCTTCTTCTTCTTCTTCTTCTTGTCTTCTCTTTCTCCTTCTTCATTTACGCACTTTTCTCTCTGTTTTCTTTCTTCGTTATTCTCGATTTCCATTATTTTTTGATATCAAGCTCTGAAATTATTTTTAAAGAAGAAGAAGCAGTAAAAGACGAGGAGGAGAAAGAGAAAGAATTATGAATTATGCATAAGGTGTACTTCAACGAATTTTGGGTGTATTTCTTAAATCCTTTGGGTGTAGTTTTTGTAATCCTTTGGGTGTATTTCTGTAATCCTTTGGGTGTATTTCTATAATCGTTTGGGTGAATTCCTGTAACCGTTTGGGTGTATTTCTGTAATCCTTTGGGTGTATTTCTGTAATTGTTTGAGTGTATTTCTGTAATTGTTTGGGTGTATTTCTGAAGTTCCATTATCTTCAAATTTGGCAAGAAACTCGTTTTTATGGATGAAGAAGAAGAAGAGTCGTTTATAATGCATGGTGAGTAGCGCGTTTTGGAAACAGAAAGTGTCTGAATAACGTGCGTTTATTTACTCTTGAATGTGGGAGTGTAACGTGTATTTTTTGTTGGACTTGTACCAACTTGTAAGACTTGTAAGTCAAAAAGACTTGTATGTGTAGCAGGTCTCAAATATTTTAGACTATTAATCTATCAAAATTAAACTCTTAATACATACTAATAGGTAATTAGACGATATAAAGATGTCTAATAACATGTTAATCTGTCTCCTGGAAATTAAAGGCTAGCTAGCTATGAGACAAGGACCACTGATTAAGACTAATTGACTATACGTACATAATTAATAAAGAGGTTCAACTATATGCATGTAAATATATCAGCGTCATTGTCGAATACTAATGGCAAAAATAACGTTAGTAATTAATTACACAACTTTTCCAATCCAATTTATACGATCATGAGATGGATGAAAGTGATACTCACAAATAGATGTATTTTCTAATCCAACCATTTCGATAATGAACAAAATCAAATTATCTAGATAACAAAAAAGATAAGGGCGTAAATGCATGTGAAATGTCCAAAAGGGGTATATATGTACCTGGCTGTTTCGGGCATCAACATACGCCAGTAGTAAGTCAAGGCTGCCGGAATTGAACCCAACATAAGTATCAACCTCCATGCAAAGTCAGCCGTCGCCGGTGGCCGTCCCGGAGTATGGTTATCCGAGCCAGCTGCACGGCGGAATATGGAGCACACCACTATGGTGACGGTGGCACTTGCCAATATGCCGAAACCCTGCATGGAGAAAACGGTCGCTATGAAAGAGCCTCTTGTCTTTTTGTTGGCAAATTCAGACATGATTGTTGATGATAGAGGGTAGTCTCCTCCAATCCCTAGCCCCAACAAGAACCTAATTTACAAGAAAATTAACTTCAAATTGAAATGAATTCATGGCCATTCACATGTTAATTAGTCTCTTATACAATGAGATATAAACAACTTCAAATTAAATGAAAGCTGTATATGTTTTAAAATGTAGTTACATGCATAAATTTTAGGGTTTAATTTAAAAGCCTTCAAATAATGTAAAAATTATTTACTTATATACAGACATATATCTCACAGTCGCATTATAAAAGTTGAACTCTAAAGTTTAATGCATCATTATCGAATTTTGAAATTAATAGCGACACATAATCAATATAATTTATTATTTTTGCTGATAACTAATCAATAATATTTAAAAATCGAAAATATTTGATCATCAAAAGAAATTAATCAAAAACAGTGAGAATTTATTTTATTTAAAGTTTAAAAATATTGAAAAAATATAGTATGGAATTATATTAAAAGTGTTAAATTGTTGACTATAAGTACTATAAATTAAAATTGCTTATTTTTAAATTTTTCTCTTTAAAAATTAGTACGGCCGTTAAATGGATCCGCCTGGATCTTTTAGGTCCAGTTTATTTAAATTCGTTTTATTTGTAGATAATAATTTTTTAGTTCGAACCGTTTATAGTTAATTCGATGGATTAAACGGGCTGGCCTATTTATCTTTTTATTTTATTTTTTAAAAAAAATTTAAAAAAAGTATCACTTTTATATAAAAAAACCTTAAACAAACACTATTTTTTTAGTTAATAGGTTAGATTTTTAAGTTGGGTAAAGAGAAATATCGATTATAAATGCTAAATTTTTTAAAACATATAAATAAAAAAATAAACAGATCACCTATTTAGTCTATAAATTAACCTATTTAATCTATTATTTTTTTTGGATTAATCGAATTTAACTCATTTATCCCAAAATTTAAATGGACTTAATTTTAGTTGAAAACAAAAAAAAAAAATTTAACCCATTTTAATGACCTAAAAATTAGTGAGTGAGCATTTACTGAAAAGATAATATATAATATAATATATAATATAGGATGAAAGATATATAAATTCAATAAATTATCACTTCATCACTCGATTGATGCGCCTAGGTAATAAATAATAATCACCTAATATTCTATTTAAAGTGAAAAATGAGAATTAAATAACCTGAAGAAGCCTAGGCTGAGGAGAACGCATGCTCTTCTAATGCAAATGGAGAAGCCACACCCCAAGGAGCCAAATATCATAAGTAGCAAGGCAAGTCCATAGACCCAACGACGCCCTTTGAGGTCGCCGAGTCTACCAAAAACAAGCTGCCCAATGACCGTGCCTATCAGAGCAACGGCCACTAGAGCAGACTCCACAACGGGAGGAGTTTTGTACTTATTTTGGCCGTTATGGTGGTCGCTATAGTACACCCTTCCAATCATCCTGATGACGACCGTGATGGAGAAGAGGTCGTACGCGTCGGTGAAGAGCCCCATGCCGGTAATTATGATGGCCTTAAAGTGATAGTATTGTGTCTTAGCCGTGTCTAGGGTTGAAAGCACCTTCAACCTCGTTCTCGCCATCACAGCATACCAAAAGATATGATCATAATGTATACAAGTGTGTTTTAAAGTCTTATTATGATAAGGGTATTAAATTGTTTGAATGTGATCAATTGGAAAAAATTACTTCTCTGTAATACTAATTTCCAATAATAAAAATTCTAAAATTTTGTTCCACATCATCAATGCATTTGAAAGCATAGTTTTTGTTTTTTAAAAGAATCTTTTCTCAGTAAAAAGTACTTTTTACAGTAGTTCTTAGTACGATAATAATCAATAATTTTGTATTGAGAATTTTGTTAATTTTTGTTTCCACTCAATATTAATAGAGAAAAGTAGTTAAATGACTTATTATTTGTGTGTTTATTTAAAATTATTAATTACTACTTCATCGTTATAAAAGACATTTTGACGAGTCTCATTTTAAGTTAATTGAGATCTTTTTCCTGGATGCGTGGAAGAATTATACGTCGCATCACCCTCTGTATCTTTCTCCATCATATAAATGTATGCTATATAAAGCGCGTTTGTTTGTAAGGACAATATATTGAGATAGGAACACAGACATATAAAAAAAATTGGGAAGTGTTAAGTAAATAATAATTATTTTAAATAATAACATGAGCAATTATTAATTAAATAAAAATATAGTACACTCTAATTTAATGTATTAATTAAATTTAAGATTAATTTATTTTTTTAATCCTAATAATTTATATTGTTCACACATTATTAAAAAATATTGTTAGTTATTTATATTTTTTCAAAAAAATTATATCTGATAGATGAGATATGAATATAAATATTATGTCTAAAGATATTGAATTAATATATTTTGTGTTTATTTTGATAAAAAAAATATTAAAATTCTAACAAAAGATAAAATTTATTTTTATATTTTTATCATTTTTATTAATTTTTTATTATTATATTTTTTAAAAATTTTTTAAATAAAAAAATAGAATAAATTAAAATTTTATAATTTATTTTAATTTATTATTAAATAAAATATAAAAATATAAATTTTAATGTCTTCGTTTTTTTTTATCTTATTTTTAATATTTTTTATTTTATTTTCAAAATGAAACGTAGACTAAATGATCCTCGCGGAGGAAGACTTTTCTTTCCCTTTTTAGAGGGCATCAACCTAATTTATTGAAAGTGAGTGCTCATGCTGGAGCTTTGGACATTCATAAAATTTGGTAAACTAATCAAATAAATAACCAAGGAATTCCGCTAAGAAACGGCGAAGCATAGTTAATTAAACCGAACCGACAATCAACCGATCAAATTATTAGAGCAGTAGTTTAATTAAGAAATTATTAGTCAAATTATTAATATAATAATAATTAAATAATTTTATAAAATTATATAAAATTTAAAATTTTAATAAAAAAATAAAAATTATAATATTATTAATAAATAATAAAATAAGAGTAATTATCCAAATTAGTTCCTGAGATCTTTAAAGTTGAACATTTTAGTTTCTTAAATTTTTAAACATACAAAATGAGCCCGATGTTTATTCATTGGTCAAATTAGCCCCCAATCAAATTATTTTATTTTTTACTAACGGAAAATATTGGCTTGAAGCGTTAATTACGCACACATATCACCGTTAAATGTTCACGTATTGCGAAGAAGATAAATCAGTATCTATGCTGAGAAGAAAAACGACATCGTTTTTTTCAGAGACAAAACATAACATTTGAATGCCAACTACTTTTATCCCTTTCTTCTTCCTTCATCTTCTCATCTCCTTAAATAATAGTGCAGCTACCACCGTCATTTCCATTCTCAAAACACCACCGTCTCTTCATTACCAATTTTATCCTCTCTTATTTCAGCTTTATTATTCACTCTTTCAAATTACCATAATTACCGCCACTATCACCCAACACCACAATATAATCAATACTACTATTGACATCTTGACTGCCACTACAACCTTTATAACATCAGTTAAACTCCACCACCATCATCAACTTCAACAATATCAAGAATTAAACACAAATTAAAAAAATCTAAAAATCTAAAAATTTCAAATCAACATCAAATCCAAACAATCCATTATTACCATAATCAACTTCAATGACATACATCAACAATTAAACATAGATAAAATACTTTTAAAACTCTAAATCAACATTAAATCCAAACAAATTCTTCCAATTTCTAGTCTAATGCAGTTAAGGGAAACGCAAATAAGCTATATATGAGTTGATCAAATAAAAAAGTATAAGATAATAATAAAGATTGAAAAGCTAATAAGCTAAAAAAATACATTAAAAAAGAGTAGAAGTATAACACCTTGCAATGAAAAAAAATAGAGGAAAAGAGGCAGATATAATGGTGGCAAGAGCAATAGCAAGTGGAAGAAGCAAGGAGAAAAGAGTGCGGCGAACTAGAGAGGGGTGGTGGCTCTGGCGAGAGATGAAGCAGAAATTGTCCGAAGTAGATGGATAGAGAAGACAAAGAGAGACAAGATTTTTTTTAGGTCTTGGTACGCTATATGTTTGTAACTTTTTATCAAGGTTTTGACTCCCAGTTAATAAAATGGTAGAGAAACTGGTTGTCTGATTTAGAGAAATTTCACTACAACTAATAATGAGTATCATTGGATTTACCGGCAAATTATCAAATAAATTTGCCAGTAATTAGTTTACCATCGGATTGAATTCGACGGTATAAACGGCGCTGAAAAATTTTTATCGGCGGATTATTTCGTCCGACACTAATTACCGGCAGCATTAGATTTTGCAATTAATGCGACGAAAATAAGCAGCTGGTTACAGTATAAATTTTTCGACGGTAATTTTGGCGCCATATTATGTTTTGTGGCACCCAATTATCATCGGATTATTCCATCGATAAATTTGATGGTATGCTTTTTTTTTTGCACGATTAGTAGTCAAATTAAAATTTTTGTTTACAAAATTAGGCATAAATTTAAAATTTCCAGAAATCAACTAATGATTTTATTAAATATCAAGGGTCTGAATATAATAAAAAGTCAAAGAAGTAAAATACAGTGAAATAGATATAAAATAAATTAAATCCCTAAACCCTACGGATCACGATATTTGTCGTCGTCTTCCTCCTACTGAGGCGGCAGACTAGGTGCTAATGTCGGTGCCACACTAGCAGTGCCGTTGCCTCCAGCGCGCATCTGGTCGTTGTAAACGACCATTTGGTCTTGCAATAGTATGTAGTAATTCTGTGACCTTTTCTGGTAGATCTTGATAAAAAGCATCCCAATTCCATTTTTCATCAGTAGTACTATAATCAACAACTTTCTCTGTGATTTTATTCTCATCCAGGTTAATCAAGGCAACTTCTTTTAGTTCGATAAAGCCTGGAATCCATTGATCAGTCCAAAAATGTCACCTAGTCTCCAAATCATATATTACTCCTAAATTTTTCTAGTAATCCTTCACCAAGCATTAAAATTACTGGCTCTAAGTTGAACCTTTAGAAGGTTGTCTTCCCCACACCCACACTTTGTTCTCATAACCTTCACCCATAACGATTCTCTATTATAGATAAACCCCAAAGCCAATTTCATAAGAAAAAGGAAATTAGAATCATGCGCCTTTCTTATACCTAGTCTACCTTTCTTTTTTTGTTTGCAGATGTTATCCCATTAATAAGATGAATCTTCTTTCCCTCTTCGCCACTCTCCCAAAGTAAATCTCTATAAATCTTGTCAATTTTATTACAAACAACTGTCGATAACTTTCTCGTCTGCATGCCATAGCTAGAGATAGTTGAGAGTACGAACTATATGAGAGTGCATCTCCTTGTTAAAGAAAGAGTCTTGTAGTTCCAGCTAGAGAACTTAGCTTGCATCTTGTCTATAATAAATTGGAAGTAATTTTGGTTGCATTTTTTATGTATAAGAGGGACACCTAGATATACTTTTCCAAGTTTGCTGTAAGAGATATCCCAAGTTTTTAACTCAAGTGTTGTTTGGTGTTATCATTCAAATTTCTAGAGAAGAAAACGCAAGACTTTCCAAAGCTTATCTTATGTCCAGAACACTCACAAAAGTGTCCTAACACCTCCTTCATGACTCTTACTTGATGGGTGTCAGCCTTTGCAAAAATAACTAAATCATCTGCAAAATATATATGAGAGATTTTAGGGCCACCTCTGAATAAAATAATAAGTTTCCATTTTTTATCCTCTACTAACTTATAAATTAAATGGAAAAACTGTTTAATACAAAGAACAAAGAGATAATACGAGAGAGGATCTCCCTGTCTAATTTCTCTAGTAGGTTGGAAAGGTCTCTTACGGTGAGCCACTCTACAGAAGATTTATTGTAATTGTTGAAATACAATGAGCAATGATACTAATTATCTTTTTTGGGATGCCCGCTTCTTTAAGAGTATCCATCACAAAGCTATAGTTTAGTCTATCATATGCCTTCTTTAGATCGATCTTTATCGCCATAAGACCTTTCCTTTGTTTTCTATTTTGCATGGTATGTATGACTTCTTGGGCGATTAGGATGTTGTCTACACTAACCTTACTAGGAACAAAACTAGATTGTGTGTTAGAGACGAGGATAGGCATAAAATTTTTCAGCTTTGAAGTAATAATTTTCGTGATAAATTTGTAGCAAATATTACATAAACTAATAGTTCTGAAATGTCCAAAAATTTTTGGAGAAGGAATTTTAGGAATAATAGCTATTAGAGTTCTACTAACGTTTGTAATATTGCTGGGATCCCTAAAAATCATCTTAATCCAATCAATGAGGGAGTTAGCCACCACACTCTAAGCTTGTTGGTAAATTTTTGATGGAAAGCCGTCATTACCCGGATCCTTCTAGTTACCCATAAAAAATACCGCTTTTTTAATCTCCTTTATAAAGACATCCTTATCAATTTCTTTAAAAACAGCAACCTGTAACTTGCTAGAAAATTTGTTAGTGACAGAAAAAAAATAAAATAAAAACTAGAGCAATATAAGGATTTAAAAAAATCAACACCCCAAGCCTTCAATTTGTGCACATAATTAACCCACCCGTCATTATCATCTTTCAAGGCTATGACTTTATTTATCTTCCTTCTTCCGTTGGCCCTTGATGAAAATATTTTGAATTTTTATCTCCAAATTGAACAATATTACATCTTGATATTTGTTACCAACAACTTTCTTTTTGGATAGCTATAACTTCATATTCCTTCCATAAGTCCTTTTGGGGCTTGTCTAAATAAGAGTTGGAAGTGAAGGACAACTTGTTGTTAATACCCTCCAATCTAGAAAGAATACGTTGTTTTTTTTGGAAAATATTTCCAAATACTTCTTTGTTCTAAGTTTCTGCTTTCTCCATGAAACTAGTTATATTATGCAAGAAATCACTTTGACTGTCCCAACTATTTTTTTTACCATATTATTGTAGTCCTCGTGAAGAACCCAAGGAAACAAAAATCTAAAAGTCGTTCTCCTCCATTCTGTTGAGCCATATGAAAATCAAAAAGGATAGGAAGGTGGTCCACTTTAGTTTAGGTAAGTGTTTGATACCAATACCTGAAAAAACATTAGAAAAATCAAGATTACTTAAGAAACGATCTAGCCTTTTTCTGGTTTTACCCCTCTGTCACGTAAAGGAGGGTCCAGAGAAGCCTAAATCTTTGAGCTCACATTTATGTACACAATTATTAAATATATTTGTGTCCAGGAAAAGGTTAGAAGAACTCCCTATATCACTGAGGCACATCACAGAGTTGAAATCTCCTCCTGACACCAGGGACCATTGGAATTGGCAACAATGTCTTCTAGACTTTTCTAGAGCTCTCTTCAATTTTCTACTCCTGGACTTTCATAAATTGCAGTGAAAAGCCAAGGAGTATCATTTTTCCACTGAACGCCCGTATGGAAAAATTGTTTGTGGGTGATGAGAGATTTAATATTCCATGAATCCTTTATCCAAAAGCACCAAATACTGCTTGAAAAATCTTAAGCCTCACTGGTGCACCAAGCAACAAAGCCCAATCTTTTAATAATGGAATCAACTTTCACTCCTGAAACACGAGTTTCTAAACGAATGCGCAATTTAGTTTTGTATTTAAATATAAGGTCTTTGATCAAATAAAGAAAGCCTTTCATAGAGGCTCTCTACAAGTCCAAACTAAATATTCATAATAAACTAAAAAGAGTTAAAAGGTTAAAAGTGAGGAGAAAAGAACTCCCTGGTTCAAAAACTACCTCAATCAGGCTTCTATAGTCTTAGGGACCATTTCTACATCAGCTGCATTCCCATCAGAAACAAAATCTTCTAAGTTATTCATGTCAATCGCCATTTTCACACTTTCATCACCCTATTCCCCAAGTTCAGGTGGTTTATATTTGTAGTGGACATAATATTCCTTTGGCTTGCTCCCACCCATAACCATGGTTACGAAAGCATTAGAGAGAGGATCAAAAGTTTCATTGGTAGAAATATAGTTTTTTTATTGATGTTTTGTGTAAAATTCTTTGGTAAGCCTTCGGAACTGGTTCCAATACTCGTGATGGTTTTTCTAATTCTTTTTATTTGCCTCCTACATGTTATGACTTGGTTCAGTGTTGATATTGCTCCTTTGTTGAATCTAGTTAGTACTTGCCGATTTGAGTTGTGCATTAGGTTATTTTGTGCTTATCTCTGCCATGGTTGTCAAACTCGCGAGTCTAGGTAAACTCGTGGAGCTGACCTAGACTCAACTCGTAGACTCGTATGAGTTTATCTGTTATAATTTTTTTGTAAAAAATATATATATCGTGTATAATATATATGTTTACTCAAATATAGGCATTAAAACTAAACAAATTTAACGTAAAAAAACATAATAAATTAACATAATACTACAATTATAACAAGTACTCTAGAACACGCATTCAAATCCTTCAGTTATTACATATTTATCCACTAACAGTTGCAAAGTTATCGACTATCAAAGTTGGTAAATTCAGATTTGAGGTTTCAGAGTTTCAAACATTCATATTCAGTAACAAGTAACAATTAACTAACACTAACAAGTAACAATTACAAATTGCAAGAAGTAGTAATTAAGAATAGGCTAAACTAACATTAACAAGTAACAACTACAACGTGCATCAATTCAGTAACTATTTTTTTAAAACATAATGAATCTGAATGGCTGAATAGAGTAGGCTCAATTGAGGAACCAGGCATTGTTGTGCTGTGCAAGCAGACAAGAACGAACGATAGCAGAGTACACGACGAACTAGTAGAGGACACGATGAACCAGCAGAGGACGCGACAACTGAAAGAGGATGTGACGAATGACGGTAGCGTGGCGACGGCAGAGGCTCCACAAGTCCACGAGATTTGATGCATAACAGCGTCAATAGAGAGAAAAATGAGAGACTGAGAATGAGAGAATAGCGGGAGAGAGAGAGAGAGAGAGAGAGAGAGAGAGAGAGAGAGAGAGAGAGAGAGAGAGAGAGTGAAGAGCTATTTGGGAAATGGCAAATGGCAAACGGCGGCGAGGGACAGACGAAACACAAAGAGGGATTGGAGAAGAGAGTGACTAAGTGAGTGCGGCGATCAAAGTGAGGGATTTAGCTGTTTAGAGTTACGTTGATATGTTGCTCCCTTTTTTCATCTTTTTTGGGGTCAAAACAGCTCCGTTTTTGCAAAAAAGGCCAAACAAAGCAAACTCGCTGACTCGCCCGTAAACTCGCAAGTTTGACCGAGTTTATGCGAGTTTACCCGAGTTTACCTGACTCTACCCATAAACGAGTTTGTGTCCGAGTTAACTCGATTCCACTACCTAAACTCATAAACTCGTACGAGTTTACGAGTTAACTTGAGAGTTTGATAACAATGATCTCTGCACTCTTTCCTTGATTATTCTTTGTTGGATTGTCTTTAACATGAATTTTTTATTTTTGCTCTACAAATTTGTCTTGTCATATTGCTGACTTGTCCTTGTGATAACTTCCTTTTTTTTACCTCGACTTGATTGGTTTGATTGGCTTGAATGCTTGGTGATTTTCTCTCTTTCTTGATTATCTTCATTATTGCAAAGAGCATCAAATCGGGTATTGTAACCTTCCCTATTTTGCTTGGTACATTTAATTCCCTTGATCCTTATTTTTTTCTTTAAGGTTTTTTGACACCATTCAAGGTTAAAAGGGACTTTCTTTTTTTTGTTCTGGATTCTCCAAATTAATGGCATTAGACTTTGGAATAAGATTTTTTTTATTACTAACGGCTAAGAGATTTATTTCCTAATTTTCTTCCTCAATGGAATCTTTTTTTACCAGACAATATAAGAAAAATGTTGAGTACCGTCGGATTCTTCTAATATATCCAACGGTAATCAATTTTTTATCAGAAACAATCAGACGGTATAAACCTCGTCGGTAACTATTTACCATTGGATTATTTTGTTTGGCGATAATTATCGTCAGATTTTGTGACGGATTACTAGCTTAGGAAACTAACTAGTTACCGACGGAATTTTCTGATGGTAATGTTGGTGCCAAAACATGTTGTTTTGCGCCATGTTATCCTCAGATTATTCTTACGGTAATTCCGACGGTAATGCCAAATTTTTTTATTTTGAAAATAAATGGTCAATTCATAAATAATACAATATGCAAATTAAAAAATGTCAAGTACACTAAATAAATCTATGAAACAATAAAATAAAAACCTAATATTTACAGATTCATGTAGTCGTCATCGTCAGTCTTGTGGCCTTGAGTCGGCGGTGCAGGAGGCGATGACGATATCCGTGTGCCACCAGCGCTATCTCTGCCACCTGCAGCAAGACCGGTGCCATGGCAACGGTGCTGCCACCAGCAGGGTTGATGCCAGCGGCATGCATCTGGGCCTGGTACACCTCCATCTGAGCCTCTATACCCTATATCCACTCTAGCGACTCCCTAAACTCCAGCCTGAGCCCATCCGTAGATGTCAGGCGGGTGAGGATCTTCTGATACCTCTCCCGATAATCGTTAAGCTCCTGAGCCTGCTGGTTGGTGCAGAATTTATAACCCACAAACTAACCGGCAACTGCATCGTGTCGTATCAAGTAGCACCTCAAGTGAATGAGGGTCAATCCCACGAGGATTAATGGACTAAGCAACAATGATTGAGTGATTCACTTAGTTAGACAAACAGAAAATGGTGTTTTGAGAGTTTAATTGCATCAAATAGAAATTCACAAAATCAGAAAGCAGGCAGTAAACTGATTGTGAAATATATAGTGAAAACAGTTATGGTTTTAAAGATATTTATTTTCCGGATTAACTTTTCTTTCCAACTAATTTAATTATGTAAGATTCAATTCATAGCAAACTATATGTGACTAAACCCTAATTCCTTAGACCTTTTTAGTCTCCTCTAACCTTCATCAACCGCTAATTCCTTGGTCACTTGATTCCAATTAGAGGGTTAAGTTCAATTCTAGTTTATATGCCACAAAAATTCTAATTATCCAAATATAAGAGAATTATATGTCACGTATCCCGTTAAGTCCAGATAATTAGAAATTTAGGAGAAATTGTTTTCAAGCTGTTGTTCAAGCAAATAGCTTTTCCAAGTTTCACAAGAACTCAATTAGAACAAGGGTCATACTTCTGTTCCATCGAGATTCATAAGATAAAGAACAAAAACAATTTTTGAAATTGAAATCAATACATGAATTAAAATAGAATAGTAATAGTATTAATCCATAGAATAAACAAAGCTCCTAACCTTAACAATGGAGGTTTAGTTGCTCATGGTTCAGAGAGAAAACAAGGGTTCTGAAAAACTGTAAAGTGCGGAATGAGGTATGAGAGAAGAGAGATCAGTCCGAAGGGCTGATTCTTTTCCCTTTTATATCTAATCCTAATTATTGTAAATTATATTTTCTAAAACTAAATAATATCGTTTCCTATTTATAGATAATATAAAAGCTTAATCAAAATATAAAATAGGATATTCGAATGCTTCTTGCTACGTGGGGACCATGGCAATCACTAAAGGCTGGCACCTAACTTCACAATCATAAAGGGGGCAGCAAGAAATTAGGTGTGTTGATTGTGTCTTGGCACCTAACTTAGGAAAAGCCAAGTTAGGCGCCACTTATACAACATGCTTTTGGCGTGTGGAGCTTTCCTTTGGCACCTAACTTGGGATTTTGGCGCCTAACTTGGAGAATCCCAAGTTAGGCGCCACCCTTGCCGAATTTCTGGAGAAGAAGTGTACACTATTATACATCATTGAAAAGCTCTGGAAGTTAGCTTTCCAATGCCACTAGAACCATGTCAATTGGACTTTCTTCTCTTTTTCTACAAAAACTCCATAAAATCCATCCGAATGCTACCTGAAATAAATAGAATTGCACATGACTCAAAGTAGCATCCGTAGTGGCTAAAAGATGTTTAAATCTTGATTAAACTTAACAATTTGAATGCAAATTCACTAGGAAAAGATAGAAAAGATGCTCACGCATCAAAACACCAAACTTGAATTGTTGCTTGTCCTCAAGCAACCAAAACTAATATAGGCTTAGGATGTGAATTTGGATGAGAAGTGAGTGTTCAATTAAGCTCCTGTCTCCTCTTAAAGTGGGGTTTATACCCTACAATCCTAAATAGTTTTGGCATCTCACTATCCTTTGAGTAAGAGGAATGTCACTGTCATTCAAAATTAGAATCCGGATAATATTATGAATTCTCTGGCCATTATACCTTGGTTTAATCCTTGAACACAGAAAAATTTCTTTCATTCTCTTTTCTTTGGTGCTTTGCACCTTGAGCCTAGCCGTGACTTTAAATGCTTTGTCTCAAGCTTTACTTGACACAAAAACACCACAAGCACTTGACTGGGGAACTTTCTTTTGGTTCTGATTTTTTTTTTAGTTACTCCCAGATAGTGGTTCTCAAAGCCTTTGGCATACTCTGTTAAATGCACTTGATCTCGACTCTTAGTGCTATGTCTCAAGCATTACTTGACACATTTACACCACAAACATGTGACTAGGAAAACAACTCTTTGAGCTTTTAATCATGTATGTCCTCCCTAGTCATTGATGCTCAGAGCCTTGGACCTTGCTTTATTTTTCTTTTGCTTCAAGGATTAAGCTTTTGTTTACTTCAGAGAATTCATAATAGTTCTCTAAATTCCTATTCCTAATACATCAACATCCTTTGATTCAAATTCAAATATGCACTATTCATATCATGCATTCAAAATCACAGATAACATCACCACATTTAAGTAAATAAGAGTAATCTTTAATATAAACTCAATTTTTCATGCAATAAATCACTTCTTTTCTTTTTCTTTTTAGATTCAAGCTTAGTGAGCGGTACATGAGTTATCTCTTCAATTAAAAGATAAATAACTGAAATTTCAAAATAACAGAATTAAACTAGAACCTAGGACTCAGGATTACTGAAGATCATGCAGACATTCAAGTAAAATAGCAGAAAATAGGAATATAACATAATAAGAACGAAGGGAAATATAGAATGAAAGGAACTTAACCACCTCAGTTATCCTAGTGGCCGTCTCGTTTTTCAGGCTGTGCTTCTCTGTAAAGATGATTCGCCTCTCTTTGGTGCCATTAAAATAAACAGAAAAGCCACAAGCGAAGCAACAACACAAAACTTAAAAGTTTGCTTGTCCTCAAGCAAAGAAAAACTGAAAATAAGGAGGGACATAAAAAGTTCACGGATGAGTAACAACAAAAATTATTACAAAAGAAGAAGAAAATGATAAACGGACAAGAGAAGTGAAAATGAATTAAAATATATATATATATATTTTGTAGATGTTCATGCCCTGGGTCGAGCTGTATGACCCGGGCTGGTTAGAGATAAGTCGACCGGCCTCTTCAGATCAGGCTCCCCGACCTCTTCATAAAAAGAGGTCGGCCAAATCGACTAAAAGGCCCAAATAGTCCCAGACAAAGGGACACAACCCAAATCTAAAGGCAGCCAAGGCCTAGAAAGATAAGAGCGGTTCCCCTTAAAGATAACATGACTTCACTCAAAGATAAAATAAGATAACTATCTTATCTCCAGAAAGGTCACTCAACACTATTATAAATACATTGGAGCACCCAGGTATAACTCATACTCTGATTCTACTAAAAACCTGCTTAAAGCACGTGCTAACTTAAGCATCGGAGTCTCTTGCAGGTACAACCACCCTCCGGTGACGAAGGATCAGCAGCACCACCAAGTCCAACAAGTCGGACACGTCAGCTCTGACCACTACCACAGATCTCGTCTCAGATCGACCTACAATTTCAGGTAACCCTCGGAACATTGGTGCCGTTGCCGGGGAACCTGGAAGTCATCCCATCATCATGGCGGACAACCTTGACAACGACCACGATTCTGATCTGGAAAATATGACACCGCATAAAAACACGGACGTCGCAACGAAAGATACGTCTCAGCCAAACGGAGATAAGCATTCTCCAAACACAGAATTTTAGATGCCCTACGAGCTGAAGAGGATCATCTCAAACAGCTCGAAAAAGAGGCCGAGCATCAACAGGAAGGCGAGAGAGACCTCCAGAGAGAAGCTAGGTGACGATGCAAGCTAGAGGACAAGCTCCTAAAGCTCGAGGCTGATCTCAAAGCTAAAACCATTCAGTCTAGTCACGATGACAGCTCCCACAAGGATCAAGATTCCTTCACCAAAGAAATCATTAAAGCTAAGGTTCCAAAGGATTTTAAAGCTCCCGACATGACCCCATATGGTGGTACCTCCGATCCAAGCCATCATTTCAACAATTTCAGAAGCAGAATGTATCTCACCGATGCCTTGGACGCTATTCGTTGCAAAGCCTTCCCGACTACCCTGACAAAGACAGTAATTAAGTGGTTCGACAGTCTGCCTCACAGATCCATCACAAGTTTTGATGACTTAGCCAAAAGGTTTCTTGCTAGATTCTCCATCCGAAGGACAAAGCCAAACACGCCCTAAGCCTATTAGGAATCAAGCAAGAAGATTGGGAGAGCCTTCGATGTTACATGGAAAGATTCAACAAAGCATGCTTGGACATACAAAGTCTACCAACAGAAGCAGCCATCATGGGTCTCATTAATGGCCTGCGAGAAAGACCCTTTAGTCACTCCATATCAAAGAAACACTCGACATCTCTAAATGAAGTGCAAGAACGAGCAGAGAAGTATATCAACATGGAAGAAAATTCTCGGCTAGGGGAGACCTCAAAACCCGGATTTTCCTACTCCTCCTGGGATAAGGATAAAGAGTCCAAGAAAAAAGAAGATCAACACGGAAAAAAGCCTAAAACATACCACAATTACACCCCTCTTCGGGTGTCTTTTGTGGACGTTTACCGAGAAGTATGCCACAATGAGAAGATCCTACCACCTCGCCCAATCAAAAGTAAAAAAGAGGGGAAAATCAGACAAAAAACTGTGAATACCATCAAATCTATGGACATCCTACCAACGAGTGCTTCGACTTAAAGAATGTCATAGAAAAATTGGTAAGAGAGGGGCGACTAGATCGGTACTTAGCTAACAAAACGGATGAACCCAGAAAAAGAAGAAGAGACGAAGAGGTCGAACGAGCTGAACGATCACCTCACACCCCGGATAGACACGTTCAGATGATAAATGGAGGATTCGCAGGAGGAGGGATCTCAAAATCATCTCACAAAAGGCACTTTAAAGAAGTATATCGTGTTGGGGGAGGAGAAGGATCACCCGACCTCCTTATTAATACCTTTACCCAAGAAGACGCAGCAGGCATCATCCCGGGACATGATGACCCCATGGTCATTACAATTGTACTGGCCAATGCTAATCTCCACCGTACGTTAGTGGACCAAGGAAGCTCCGCGGATATCTTGTTTAAATCGGCCTTCGACAAACTCGGCTTACAAGAAAGAGAGCTCAGAGCATACCCAAACAGCCTGTTCGGACTAGGAGACACTCCAATCCAACCACTTGGATACATCTCACTACACACAACCTTTGGAAAGGGAACCTGATCGAGGACACTCAACATAGACTACATCGTAGTTGACGTAAGCTCAGCCTACAATGCCCTGATAGGTCGGACAACACTGAATCAGATTGCCGCAGTAGTTTCAACTCGACATCTATGCATGAAGTTCCCAACTTTTGAAGGGATCGCCACGATAAAAGGAGACCAGAAAATTGCGCGACGTTGTTACAAGGAAAGTCTGAACCTCAGAGGCAAAAGAGCAGAAATCAACACCATCGAACTTGGAGGAGTTCGAGATTGGGAAGAACTTCGTTCACAACCTGAGAGTGAGATCGAGGAAGTCCAGATCGGAGATATCCCGGATAAAACAACAAATATTGGGGCAGCCTTGAAAAGAGATATAAAGGAGCCTCTGGAACAATTCCTAAAGGATAATGCCAATCTCTTTGCATGGAAGGCCGTAGACATGCCGGGCATAGACCCCAAACTAATGTGCCACAAATTGGCGATATACCCAGGATCTCGGCCAGTGCAGCAGAGGCATAGGAAACTCGGACCAGAAAGGTCCCAAGCTGTGGAAAAATAGGTACAAGCCCTACTGGAGATAGGATTTATAATAGAGGTCAAATACCCACTATGACTAGCCAACGTTGTCTTGGTAAAAAAGTCAAATGGGAAGTGGCGGATGTGCACCGACTACACATATCTCAATAAAGCTTACCCAAAAGATCCCTATCCACTCCCAAGTATCGATACTCTAGTGGATACCTCCTCTGGGTACAAGTACCTCTCGTTCATGGATGCTTATTCAGGATACAATCAAATTCTGATGTACCCACCTGATCAAGAAAAGACCTTAATCCTAACCCCAAAGGCAAATTACTGTTATGTCGTTACGCCATTCAGACTCAAAAACGCAGGAGCTACCTACCAGCGGTTGATGAACAAAGTCTTCGCATAACACATTGGGAAACTAATGGAAGTGTATGTAGATGACATGTTGGTAAAAACGCAGAATGAGGAATCATTACTATTTGACCTCACCAAAGTGTTCGCCACCATACGAAAGCATGTGATGCAATAGAGGCTGGCAAATTCTTGGGCTCCATGCTCACACAAAGAGGAATTAAAGCAAACCCGGATAAATGCCGGGCCATACTCGACATGAAAAGTCCAACCTATGTCAAAGAGGTACAACAGCTCAATGGAAAACTGGCATCCCTGTCCAGATTTCTAGCCGGGTCAGCCATAAGTAAGGGAAAGAAGTTTGAATAGACGACGGAGTGCGAGCAGGCTTTTTAGGATTTCAAAAGATTTTTGGGACAGCCACCTATACTTACCCAACCACGGAAAGGAGAACCACTTGTATTATACCTCGCAGTAGGAACTCGGGCAATAGCTTCAGCATTAGTTAGGGAAGACAAAGGTAGGCAACAACCCATCTACTTTATTAGCAAAGCTCTGTAGGGAGCCGAACTGAACTACCAAAAGATAGAAAAATTCGCCTATGCTCTCATACTTATTTCCCGTCGACTTTGCCCATATTTCTAAGCTCAAACCATTAGAGTTCGGACCAACCACCCCATAAAAGGCATTCTACAGAAAACAGATGATAGGCAAAATTGTGATTTACACTTTTTATAACTTGAACAATTCTTAGTAATGGCTCCAAAAACTTGGTGCACACTACTATGGTTCACTCACATTCTTCACAACTTCGCACAACTAACCAGCAAGTGCATTGGGTCATCCAAATAATAAACCTTACGTGAGTTAGGGTCGATCCCACGGAGATTGTTAGTATGAAGCAAGCTATGGTCATCTTGTAAATCTCAGTTTGGCTGATTCAAATGATTATAATGGTTTTCGAAATTAATAACAAATTAAGCATAAAATAAAGATAGAGATACCTATGTAAATCATTGGTGGGAATTTCAGATAAGTGTATAGAGATGCTTTGTTCCTGTTGAATCTCTGCTTTCTTACTGCCTTCCTTCAATCCTTCTTACTCTTTTTCATGGCAAGCTGTATGTAGGACATCACTGTTGTCAATGGCTACATCCCATCCTCTCAGTGAAAATGGTCCAAATGCTCTGTGGTGGACGAAATTGTGATCCATATTCTTTTGTATTTGTATGAAATCATTATTATGGCACCAGTTGAATTCACAACTCCGTTCAACTAACCAGCAAGTGTACTGGGTCGTCCAAGTAATAAACCTTACGTGAGTAAGGGTCGATCCCACAGAGATTGTTGGTATGAAGCAAGCTATGGTCATCTTGTAAATCTCAGTCAGGCGGATTACATATGATTGGATGAGATAATTAATTAAAATAAATAATAAAAGGGATAGAATACTTATGCAGATTCATTGGTAGGAATTTCAGATAGGCGAATGGAGATACTGTATGGCTCGAGAATGCCTGCTTTCCTACTGCTTCAACTCAATCCTTCTTACTCCTTTCCATGGCAAGCTGTGTATAGGGGTTCACCGTTCGACGATGGCTACTTTGTATCCTCTCTGGAAAATGGTGCTCTGCGCTGTCACTCGCATGGCTAATCGTCTGGAGGCATCACACTGGCCGAAGGCTACATCCCATCCTCGCAGTGAAAACTACGCTCACGCGCTCTGTCACAGCACGGCTAATCACTGGTTGGTTCCCGCTCCTGCTGGAATAGAATCCCTTGATTCTTTTGCGTCTGTCACTAACGCCCAGCACTTGCGAGTTTGAAGCCCGTCACAGTCATTCATTACCGGAATCCTACTCGGAATACCACAGACAAGGTTAGACTTTCCGGATTCTCATGAATGCCACCATCTATCTAGCTTATACCACGAAGATTCTGTTGGGGAATCTAAGAGATACACATTCAAGCTCGGTTGCATGTAGAACGGAGGTGGTTGTCAGGCACGCGTTCATAGGTGAGAATGATGATGAGCGTCACATAATCATCACATTCATCATGTTCTTGGGTGCGAATGAATATCTTGGAATAAGAACAAGTTGAATTGAATGGAAGAAAATAGAATTGCATTAATACTTGAGGTACAGTAGAGCTCCACACCCTTAATCTATGGTGTGCAGAAACTCCACCGTTGAAAATACATAAGTGAAAGGTTCAGGCATGGCCGAATGGCCAGCCCCCTAAAACGTGATCAGTAGCCTCTTAAGATGAAGAATAAAACAAAACTGAGACCAAAAGATCAAACGTGGTTAAAAGACATCTAATACAATAGTTAAATGTTCTATTTATAATAACTAGCTACTAGGGTTTACATGAGTAAGTAATTGATGCATAAATCCACTTCCGGGGCCCACTTGGTGTATGCTTGGGCTGAGCTTGATCTATCCACGAGCTGAGGCTTCTCTTGGAGTTGAACTCCAAGTTATGACGTGTTTTGGGCGTTCAACTCTGGATCATGACGTTTTTCTGGCGTTTAACTCCAGATAGCAGCATGTACTTGGCGTTCAACACCAAGTTACGTCGTCAATTTCCGAATAAAGTATGGACTATTATATATTTCTGGAAAGCTCTGGATGTCTACTTTCCAACGCCGTTGAGAGCGCGCCAATTGGAGTTTTGTAGCTCCAAAAAATCCATTTTGAGTGCAGGGAGGTCAGATTCCAACAGCATCAGCAGTCCTTTTGTCAGCCTTTTTCAGAGTTTTGCTCAAGTCCCTCAATTTCAGCCAGAAATTACCTGAAATCACAGAAAAACACACAAACTCATAGTAAAGTCCAGAAATGTGAATTTAACATAAAAACTAATGAAAACATCCCTAAAAGTAGCTTGAACTTACTAAAAACTACCTAAAAACAATGCCAAAAAGCGTATAAATTATCCGCTCATCACAACACCAAACTTAAATTGTTGCTTGTCCCCAAGCAACTGAAAATCAAATAGGATAAAAAGAAGAGAATATACTATAAATTCCAAAATATCAATGAATATTAATTATAATTAGATGAGCGGGACTTGTAGCTTTTTGCTTCTGAACAGTTTTGACATCTCACTTTTTCCTTTGAAGTTTAGAATGATTGGCTTCTCTAGGAACTTAGAATTTCGGATAGTGTTATTGACTTTCCTAGTTAAGCATGTTGATTCTTGAACACAGCTACTTATGAGTCTTGGTCGTGGCCCTAAGCACTTTGTTTTCCAGTATTACCACCAGATACATAAATGCCACAGACACATAACTGGGTGAACCTTGTCAGATTGTGACTCAGCTTTGCTAGAGTCCCCAGTTGGTGGTGTCCAGAGCTCTTAAGCACACTCTTTTGCTTTGGATCACGACTTTAACCACTCAGTCTCAAGCTTTTCACTTGGACCTTCATGACACAAGCACATGGTTAGGGACAGCTTGATTTAGCTGCTTAGGCCTGGATTTTATTTCCTTGGGCCCTCCTATCCATTGATGCTCAAAGCCTTGGATCCTTTTTACCCTTGCCTTTTGGTTTTACGGGCTATTGGCTTTTTCTGCTTGCTTTTTCTTTTTCTTTCATTTTTTTCGCCATCTTTTCTCTTTTTTTTTCGCAAGCTTCTTCTTTTTCACTGCTTTTTCTTGCTTCAAGAATCAATTTCATGATTTTTCAGATCCTCAATAACATTTCTCTTTGTTCATCATTCTTTCAAGAGCCAACAATTTTAACATTCATAAACAACAAGATCAAAAGACATATGCACTGATCAAGCATTCATTTAGAAAACAAAAAGTATTGTCACCACATCAATATAATTAAACTAAATTCAAGGATAAATTCGAAATTCATGTACTTCTTGTTCTTCTGAATTAAAACATTTTTCTTTTAAGAGAGGTGAAGGATTAATGGAATTTATTCATAGCTTTAAGACATAGTTACTACATACTAATGATCATGAAATAAAGACACAAAACATAGATAAACACAACATTAAAAACCGAAAACAGAAAGAAATAAAGAACAAGGAATGAATCCACCTTTAGTGGCGTCTTCTTCTTGAAGGACCAATGATGTTCTTAAGCTCTTCTATGTCCCTTCCTTGCCTTTGTTGCTCCTCCCTCATTGCTCTTTGATCTTCTCTTATTTCATGGAGAATGATGATGTTCCACCCTTAGTTGTTCAACATTGTAGCTCAAATCTTCTAAAGAAGTGTTGAGTTGTTCCCAATAGTTGTTAGGAGGAAAGTGCATCCCTTGAGGCATCTCAGGGATTTCTTGATGATGAGCTTCCTCATGCATCTCTTGAGAACCGTGAAGGGTCTCTCTTGCTTGCTCCATCCTCTTCTTAGTGGTGGGCTTATCTTCTTCAATGGAGATGTCTCCTTCTATGATAACTCCAGCTGAGTAACATAGATGGCAAATAAGGTGAGGAAAAGCTAGCCGTGCCATAGGTGAGGGCTTGTCGGCTATTTTGTAGATTTCATTGGAGATGACCTCATGAACTTCTACTTCCTCTCCAATCATGATGCCATGAATCATGATGGCCCGATCCACAGTAACTTCAGATCGGTTGCTAGTAGGAATGATGGAGCGTTGAATGAACTCCAACCATCCTCTAGCCACAGGCTTGAGATACAGTCTTCTTAGTTGGACTGGCTTGCCTTTGGAGTCTCTCTTCCATTGAGCTCCTTCCACACATATGTCCATAAGGACTTGGTCCAACCTTTGATCAAAGTTGACCCTTCTAGTGTAGGGGCGTTCATCTCCTTGCATCATGGGCAAGTGAAACGCCAACCTCACATTTTCCGGACTAAAATCTAAGTATTTCCCCCGAACCATTGTAAGATAATTCTTTGGACTCGGGTTCATACTTTGATCATGGTTCCTAGTGATCCATGCATTGGCATAGAACTCTTGAACCATTAAGATTCCGACTTGTTGCATGGGGTTGGTTAAGACTTCCCAACCTCTTCTTCGGATTTCATGTCGGATCTCCGGATACTCATTTTTCTTGAGCTTGAAAGGGACCTCAGGGATCACCTTCTTCTTTGCCACAACATCATAGAAGTGGTCTTGATGGCTCTTGGAGATGAATCTTTCCATCTCCCATGACTCGGAGGTGGAAGCTTTTGTCTTCTCTTTTCCTTTTCTAGAGGATACTCCGGCCTTAGGTGCCATTGATGGTAATGGAAAAACAAAAAGCTTATGCTTTTACCACACCAAACTTAAAATATTGCTCGCCCTCGAGCAAGAGAAGAAAGAAGAGAAGAAGAAGAAGAAGAAAATATGGTAGAAAGGGAGAGAGGTAGGTTCGGCCAAGTAAAGAAGAAGGGGTTGTGTTGTGTGAAAAATGAAGTAGAATGGAAAGGTATTTATAGGGAGAGGGGGTAGTGTGTATTTGGCCATTTAGGGTGGGAAAAATGTTTTTGAATTTTTGAAGGTAGGTGGGGTTTATGGGGAAGAGGGGATGGATGTGAGTGGTGAATAGGTGATGGGGAAGAGAGATTGAGGTGATTGGTGAAGGGTTTTGGGAAGTGTGATATAGGGATTAGGAGAGTGTAATTAGGATTAGGAGGTAAGGTGGGAATATGGTAGGTGGGGATCCTGTGGGGTCCACAGATCCTGAGGTGATCCTGTGGGGTCCACAGATCCTGAGGTGTCAAGAAATTCCATCCCTGCACCAAATAGGCATGTAAATTGCCTTTGCACACCATTCTGGCGTTTAAACGCCGTGTGGTGCACATTCTGGGCGTTCAACGCCCATGTAAAGCATGTTTCTGGCGTTGAACGCCAGTTTCATGCTTGTTCCTGGCGTTCAGTGCCAGTTTTTCTTCTCTGGGCACATTCCTGTCGTTCAGCGCCAGAATGTTGCTTGTTTTTTGCGTTCAGCGCCAGAATGATGCTCTGTTCTGGCGTTGAACGCCGGCCAGATGCATCTTACTGGCGTTGAACGCCAGCCTGTGCGTCCTCCAGGGTGCGAATTTTTTTTCTTCTGCTGTTTTTGATTCTGTTTTTAATTTTTATGATTTTTTTGTGACTCCTCATGATCATGTACCTAATAAAACACAAAATAACAATAAAATAAAATAAAATAAAAATTAGATAAATAAAATTGGGTTGCCTCCCAACAAGCGCTTCTTTAATGTCAATAGCTTGACAGTGGCTCTCATGGAGCCACAAGGTGATCAGGTCAATGTTGTATAGTCCCAACACCAAACTTAGAGTTTGGATATGGGGTCTTAACACCAAACTTAGAGTTTGGTTGTGGCCTCCCAACACCAAACTTAGAGTTTGACTGTGGGGGCTCTTCTTGACTCTGAACTGAGAGAAGCTCTTCATGCTTACTCTCTTTTGTCACAGAGGGATGGCCATGTGCTTTAAACACAAGGTATTCCCCATTCAATTGAAGGACTAATTCTCCTCTGTTGACATCTATCACAGCTTTTGCTGTGGCTAGGAAAGGTCTTCCAAGGATGATGCAATCATCCTCTTCCTTCCTAGTGTCTAGGATTATGAAATCAGCAGGGATGTAAAGGCCTTCAACCTTTACTAACACGTCCTCTACTATTCCATAAGCTTGTCTCAATGACTTGTCTGCCAATTGTAATGAGAATAAGGCAGGTTGTACCTCAATGATCCCCAGCTTCTCCATTACAGAGAGTGGCATAAGATTTATCCCTGACCCCAGATCACACAGAGCTTTTTCAAAGGTCATGGTGCCTATGGTACAAGGTATTAAGAACTTGCCAAGATCTTGTTTCTTTTGAGGTAGAAATTGCTGAATCCAGGTATCCAGTTCACTAATGAGCAAGGGAGGTTCACTTTCCCAAGTCTCATTACCAAACAACTTGGCATTCAGCTTCATGATAGCTCCTAAGTATTGAGCAACCTGCTCACCAGTTACATCTTCATCCTCTTTAGAGGAAGAATAGTCTTCAGAGCTCATGAATGGCAGAAGGATATTTAATGGAATCTCTATGGTCTCTATATGAGCCTCAGATTCCTTTGGATCCTTAATAGGAAACTCCTTCTTGCTTGAGAGACGTCCCAGGAGGTCTTCCTCACTAGGATTTTCATCCTCTTCCTCCCTTGTGCATTCGGACTCATTGACTACATCAATGGCCTTGCACTCTCCTTTTGGATTCTCCTCTGTATTGCTTGGGAGAATACTGGGAGGGGTTTCAATGACTTTCTTACTCAGCTGGCCCACTTGTGCCTCTAGATTTCTAATGGAGGATCTTGTTTCACTCATGAAACTGAAAGTGGCCTTTGACAGATCAGAGACTAGATTGGCTAAATTAGAGGTGTTTTGTTCAGAATTCTCTGTCTGTTGCTGAGAAGATGATGGATATGGCTTGCTATTGCTCAGCCTATTTCGTCCACCATTGTTAAAGCCTTGTTGAGGCTTTTGTTGATCCTTCCATGAGAAATTTGGATGATTTCTCCATGATGAGTTATAGGTGTTTCCATAAGGTTCACCCATGTAATTAACCTCTGCCATGGCAGGGTTCTCAGGATCATAAGCTTCTTCAGAAGCTGTCTCTCTACTACTGTTGGATGTATGTTGCCATCCATTCAGATTTTGAGAGATCATGTTGACCTGTTGAGTCAACACTTTGTTCTGAGCCAATATGGCATTCAGAGCATCAATTTCAAGAATTCCTTTCTTCTGAGGTATACCATTATTCACGGAATTCCTCTCAGAAGTGTACATGAATTGGTTGTTTGCAACCATGTCAATGAGTTCTTGAGCCTCTTCAGGCGTTTTCTTTAGGTGAATAGATCCACCTGCAGAATGATCCAATGACATTTTCGAAAATTCAGATAGACCATAATAGAATATATCTAATATGGTCCATTCTGAAAACATGTCAGATGGACATCTTTTGGTCTGCTGCTTGTATCTTTCCCAAGCTTCATAGAGGGATTCACCATCTTTTTGTTTGAAGGTTTGAACATCTACTCTCAGCTTTCTTAGCTTTTGAGGAGGAAAGAATTTATCCAGGAAGGCAGTGACCAGCTTATCCCAGGAGTCCAGGCTATCCTTAGGTTGTGAATCCAACCATATTCTAGCTCTGTCTCTTACAGCAAAAGGGAAAAGCATGAGTTTGAAGACTTCAGGATCAACTCCATTCGTCTTTACAGTCTCACAGATCTGCAAGAACTCAGTTAAAAACTGATAAGGATCTTCAGATGGAAGTCCATAAAACTTGCAGTTTTGTTGCATTAAGGCAACTAACTGAGGTTTCAGCTCAAAGTTGTTGGCTCCAATGGCAGGAATGGAGATGCTTCTTCCATCAAACTTGGACGTTGGCTTTGTGAAGTCACCAAGCATTCTCCTTGCATTATTATTATTTTCGGCTGCCATCTCCTTCTCTTGTTCAAAATTTTCTGAAAGGTTGTTTCTGGATTGTTGTAATTTAGTTTCTCTTAGTTTTCTCTTCAGAGTCCTTTCAGGTTCAGGATCAATTTCAACAAGAGTGCCTTTTTCCCTGTTCCTGCTCATATGAAAGAGAAGAAAACAAGAAAAGAAAGAGGAATCCTCTATGTCACAGTATAGAGATTTCTTTATGTTAGTAGAAAAAGAAAGGGGAGAAGAATGAAGAAGAATGGTTCGGATTTTTAGATGAAGAAAGGTGAAGAGAAGTGTTAGTAATTAAATAATTAAATAGAAGAAGAAAAGAGAAGGGAGATTTCGAAAATAATTTTGAAAAAGGGGTTAGTAATTTTCGAAAATTAAAGATAAAATATAATTGAATTTAAAATTTAAAACAATTAATTAATTAAAAATAATTTTTGAAAAAGAGAGAGATATTTTTGAAAATTGAAGAGGGAAAAGTAGTTAGGTGGTTTTGAAAAAGATAAGAGACAAACAAAAAGTTAGTTAGTTGATTGAAAAAGATTTAAAATCAAATTTTAAAAAGATAAGAAGATAAGAAGTTAGATAAGATATTTTGAAATCAAATTTTTTTTTAAAAGATAAAATTTTGAAAAAGATAAGATAAGAGATAAAAAGATCTAATTTTTAAAATGACTTAACTAACAAGAAACTACAAGATAAGATTCTAGAACTTAAAGATTGAACCTTTCTTAACAAGAAAGTAACAAACTTCAAATTTTTGAACCAATCACATTAATTGTTAGCTAATTTTCGAAAATATGATATAAAGATAAAAAAAAGATTTTGAAAAATAATTTTTAAAGATTTCGAAAATAAGAAAAAAAATGGAAAAGATATGATTTTTGAACAAGATTTTAAAAAGATAAGATTTTTAAAATTGAAATTTTGACTTGACTTGTAAGAAACAACTAATTTTGAAAATTTTTGACCAAGTCAATCCAAAATTTTGAAAATTTGGAGGGAAATAAGGAAAAGATATTTTTTTTGATTTTTGAATTTTTAATTATGAGAGAGAAAAACATCAAAAATACTCAATGCATGAAGTTTTTAGATCAAAACAATGAATGCATGCAAGAATGCTATGAATGTCAAGATGAACACCAAGAACACTTTGAAGATCATGATGAACACCAAGAACATATTTTTGAAAAATTTTGATGCAAAGAAAACATGCAAGACACTAAACTTAGAAATCTTTAATGCATGGACTCTAACAAATGAAAAATGCATATGAAAAACAACAAACAACACAAAACAAGAAAACATCAAGATCAAACAAGAAGACTTATCAAGAACAACTTGAAGATCATGAAGAACACTATGAATGCATGGGATTTTCGAAAAATGCAAGAAAAATCTTTAAAAGCATGCAATTGACACCAAACTTAAAAATTGACTCAAGACTCAAACAAGAAACACAAAATATTTTTGATTTTTATGATTTTCTAATTTTTTTTTTTGATTTTTATTAAAATTTTTTTTTTCGAAAATATTTTTTGAAAAACGAAAAAGAAAAGAAAAATTTTGAAAAAAGTTTTTGAAAAGAAAATTACCTAATCTGAGCAACAAGATGAACCGTCAGTTGTCCATACTCGAACAATCCCCGGCAACGGCGCCAAAAACTTGGTGGACAAAATTGTGATCCATATTCTTTTGTATTTGTATGAAATCATTATTATGGCACCAGTTGAATTCACAACTCCGTTCAACTAACCAGCAAGTGTACTGGGTCGTCCAAGTAATAAACCTTACGTGAGTAAGGGTCGATCCCACAGAGATTGTTGGTATGAAGCAAGCTATGGTCATCTTGTAAATCTCAGTCAGGCAGATTACATATGATTGGATGAGATAATTAATTAAAATAAATAATAAAAGGGATAGAATACTTATGCAGATTCATTGGTAGGAATTTCAGATAGGCGAATGGAGATACTGTATGGCTCGAGAACGCCTGCTTTCCTACTGCTTCAACTCAATCCTTCTTACTCCTTTCCATGGCAAGCTGTGTATAGGGGTTCACCGTTCGACGATGGCTACTTTGTATCCTCTCTGGAAAATGGTGCTCTGCGCTGTCACTCGCATGGCTAATCGTCTGGAGGCATCACACTGGCCGAAGGCTACATCCCATCCTCGCAGTGAAAACTACGCTCACGCGCTCTGTCATAGCACGGCTAATCACTGGTTGGTTCCCACTCCTGCTGGAATAGAATCCCTTGATTCTTTTGCGCCTGTCACTAACGCCCAGCACTTGCGAGTCTGAAGCCCGTCACAGTCATTCATTACCGGAATCCTACTCGGAATACCACAGACAAGGTTAGACTTTCCGGATTCTCATGAATGCTGCCATCTATCTAGCTTATACCACGAAAATTCTGTTGGGGAATTTAAGAGATACACATTCAAGCTCGGTTGCATGTAGAACGGAGGTGGTTGTCAGGCACGCGTTCATAGGTGAGAATGATGATGAGCGTCACATAATCATCACATTCATCATGTTCTTGGGTGCGAATGAATATCTTGGAATAAGAACAAGTTGAATTGAATGGAAGAAAATAGAATTGCATTAATACTTGAGGTACAGTAGAGCTCCACACCCTTAATCTATGGTGTGCAGAAACTCCACCGTTGAAAATACATAAGTGAAAGGTTCAGGCATGGCCGAATGGCCAGCCCCCTAAAATGTGATCAGTAGCCTCTTAAGATGAAGAATAAAACAAAACTGAGACCAAAAGATCAAACGTGGTCAAAAGACATCTAATACAATAGTTAAATGTTCTATTTATAATAACTAGCTACTAGGGTTTACATGAGTAAGTAATTGATGCATAAATCCACTTTCGGGGCCCACTTGGTGTATGCTTGGGCTGAGTTTGATCTATCCACGAGCTGAGGCTTCTCTTGGAGTTGAACTCCAAGTTATGACGTGTTTTGGGCGTTCAACTCCGGATCATGACGTTTTTCTGGCGTTTAACTCCAGACAGCAGCATGTACTTGGCGTTCAACCCCAAGTTACGTCGTCAATTTCCGAATAAAGTATGAACTATTATATATTTCTGGAAAGCTCTGGATGTCTACTTTTCAACGCCGTTGAGAGCGCGCCAATTGGAGTTCTGTAGCTCCAGAAAATCCGTTTTGAGTGCAGGGAGGTCAGATTCCAACAGCATCAATAGTCCTTTTGTCAGCCTTTTTCAGAGTTTTGCTCAAGTCCCTCAATTTCAGCCAGAAATTACCTGAAATCACAGAAAAACACACAAACTCATAGTAAAGTCTAGAAATGTGAATTTAACATAAAAACTAATGAAAACATCCCTAAAAGTAGCTTGAACTTACTAAAAACTACCTAAAAACAATGCCAAAAAGCGTATAAATTATCCGCTCATCACTCTGTCACAGCACGGCTAATCATCTGTTGGTTCTCGATCATGTCGGAATAGAATCAATTGATTCTTTTGCGTCTATCACCACACCCAACAATCGCGAGTTTGAAGCTCGTCACAGTCATTCAATCCTTGAATCCTACTCGAAATACCACAGACAATGTTTAGACTTTCTGGATTCTCAAGAGTGGCCGCCAAAGGGTTCTAGCTTATACCACGAAGATTCTAATCAAGGAATCCAAGAGATATTCGTTCGTTCTGAGGTAGAATGGAAGTGGTTGTCAATTACGTGTTCATAGGTAAGAATGATGATGAGTATCACGGATTATCACATTCATCATGTTGAAGTGCAATGAATATCTTAGAACAAGAATAAGCTGAATTGAATAGAAAGTAGTAGTAATTGCATTAAAACTTGAGGTACAACAGAGCTCCACACCCTTAATCTATGGTGTGTAGAAACTCCACCGTTGAAAATACATAAGTGATCAAGGTCCAGGCATGGCCGAATGGCCAGCCTCCACAAAAGACATATGAATTCGAAAATAGGGAAAAGGACCCCTTGGTGTGTGCTTCGGCTGAGCTTGAGCTTTACACGTGTAGAGGCTTCTCTTGGAGTTAAACGCCAAGTTGTAACGTGTTTTTGGCATTTAACTCTGGTTTGTGACGTGTTTTTGGCGTTTTACTCCAGAATGCAGCATGGGACTAGCGTTGAACGCCAGTTTGCATCGTCTAAGCTCAAACAAAGTATGGACCATTATATATTGCTGAAAATCTCTGGATGTCTACTTTCCAACGCCATTGAGAGCCCGCCATTTGAAGTTCTGTAGCTCCAAAAAATTCATTTTGAGTGCAGGGAGGTCAGAATTCAACAGCATCAGTAGTCCTTTGTCAGCCTGAATCAGATTTTTGTTCAGGTCCCTCAATTTCAGCCAAAAAATACCTGAAATCACAGAAAAACACACAAACTCATAGTAAAGTCCAGAAATGTGAATTTTGCATAAAAACTAATGAAAACATCCCTAAAAGTAGCTAGATCCTACTAAAAACTACCTAAAAACAATGCCAAAAAGTGTATAAATTATCCACTCATCACAACACCAAACTTAAATTGTTGCTTGTCCCCAAGCAACTGAAAATTAAATAGGATAAAAAGAAGAGAATATACTATAAATCTCAAAATATCAATGAATATTAATTCTAATTAGATGAGCGGGACTTGTAGCTTTTTGCTTCTGAACAGTTTTGGCATCTCACTTTATCCTTTGAAGTTTAGAATGATTGGCATCTATAGGAACTCAAAGTTCAGATAGTGTTATTGATTCTCCTAGTTAAGTATGTTGATTCTTGAACACAGCTACTTTTATGAGTCTTGGCTGTGGCCCTAAGCACTTTGTTTTCCAGTATTACCATCGGATACATAAATGCCACAGACACATGACTGGGTGAACCTTTTCAGATTGTGACTCAGCTTTGCTAAAGTTCCCAGTTAGAGATGTCCAGAGCTCTTAAGCACACTCTTTTTGCTTTGGATCACGACTTTAACCACTCAGTCTCAAGCTTTTCACTTGGACCTGGATGCCACAAGCACATGGTTAGGGACGGCTTGAATTAGCTGCTTAGGCCTAGATTTTATTTCCTTAGGCCCTCATATCCATTGATGCTGAAAGCCTTGGATCCTTTTTACCCCTGTCTTTTGGTTTTGAGGGCTATTGGATTTTTCTGCTTGCTTTTTCTTTTTCTTTCTTCTAAAATTTTTTCTTTTTTTTGCCACTTTTTTTTCGCAAGTTGTTGTTTTTCACTGCTTTTTCTTGCTTCAAGAATCAATTTTATGATTTTTCAGATTATCAATAACATTTCTCTTGTTCATCATTCTTTCAAGAGCCAATAATTTTAACATTTATAAACAACAAGATAAAAAATATGCACTGTTCAAGCATTCATTCAGAAAACAAAAAGTATTGTCACCACATCAATATAATTAAACTAATTTCAAGGATGAATTCGAAACTCATGTACTTCTTGTTCTTTTGAATTAGAAACATTTTTCATTTAAGAAAGGTGAAGGATTCATGGAACTATTCATAGCCTTAAGACATAGTTACTAAATACTAATGATCATGTAGTAAAGACACAAACATAGATAAACATGAAGCTTAAAAACCGAAAAACAGAGAACTAGGAACAAGGAATGAGTCCACCTTAGTGATGGTGGTGTCTTCTTCTTGAAGGACCAATGATGTCCTTTAGCTCTTCTATGTCTCTTCCTTGCCTTTGTTACTCCTCCCTCATAGCTCTTTGATCTTCTCTAATTTCATGGAGAATGATGGAGTGCTCTTAGTGTTCCACCCTTGATTGGTTCATGTCATGACTCAATCCTTCTAGGGAAGTATTGAGTTGTTCGCAATAGTTGTTTGGAGAAAAATGCATCCCTTGAGGTATCTCAGGGATTTCTTGGTGATGAGCTTCCTCATGTGTCTCTTGAGATCCATGAATGGGCTCTCTTGTTTGCTCTATCCTCTTCTTAGTGATGGGCTTGTCCTCTTCAATGAGTATGTCTCCTTCTATGACAACTCCAGTTGAGTAGCATAGATGGCAAATAAGATGAGGAAAAGCTAACCTTGCCAAGGTGGAGGGCTTTTCGGCTATTTTGTAGAGTTCTAGAGAGATGACTTAATGAATTTCTACTTCCTCTCCAATCATGATACTATGGATCATGATGGCCCGATCCATAGTAACTTCGGATTAGTTGCTAGTGGGGATGATGGAGCGTTGGATGAACTCCAACCATCCTCTAGCCACAGGCTTAAGGTCCAGTCTTCTTAATTGAACCGGCTTGCGTTTTGAGTCTCTTTTCCATTGAGCTCCTTCCACACATATGTCCATGAGGACTTGGTCCAACCTTTTATCAAAGTTGACCCTTCTAGTGTAGGGGCGTGCATCTTCTTGCATCATAGGCAAGTTGAATGCCAACCTCACATTTTCTGGACTGAAATCTAAGCATTTCCCCCGAACCATTGTAAGATAATTCTTTGGATTCGGGTTCATACTTTGATCATGGTTCCTAGTGATCCATGCATTGGCATAAAACTCTTGAACCATTAAGATTCTGACTTGTTGAATGGGGTTGGTCAGAACTTCCCAACCTCTTCTTTGGATCTCATGTCGGATCTCCAGATACTCATTTTTCTTGAGCATGAAAGGGACCTCAGGGATCACCTTCTTCTTGGCCACAACTTCATACAAGTGGTCTTGATGGGCTTTTGAGATGAATCTCTCCATCTTCCATGACTCGGAGGTAGAAGCTTTTGTCCTCCCTTTCCTCTTTCTAGAAGTTTCTCTGGCCTTAGGTGCCATAGATGGTTATGGAAAAACAAAAAGCTATGCTTTTACCACACCAAACTTAGAATGTTGCTCGCCCTCGAGCAAAGAAAAGAAAGAATAGAAGAAGAAGAAGAAGATATGAAGGAGAGGGAGAGGGATGTGTATTCGGCCAATGGGGGGAAGAGAGGGTTGTGTTGTGTTAAAATGAAGAAGGATAGAGGGGTTTATATAGTGGAGGGAGAGTGTAGTAGGTTTGGTCATTAGGGAGGGTTTGGGTGGGAAATGGATTTTGAATTTGAAGGTAGGTGGGGCTTATGGGGAAGAGTGGATGGATGTGAGCGGTGAAGAGGTGATGGGAAAGAGAGATTGAGGTGATTGGTAAAGGATTTTTGGGAAAGAGTGTTATTGGATTGTGTGAAGAAGAGAGAAGGTGAGTTGAGGTAGGTAGGGATCCTATGGGGTCCACAGATCTTGAGATGATCCTGTGGGATCCACAAATCCTGAGGTGTCAAGGATTTATCATCCCTGCACCAATGAGGCGTGTAAAATTCCCTTCTGTATGCAATCCTGGTGTTCAATGCCAGATTGATGCTTGTTTCTGGCGTTCAACGCCAATCTGCAGCATGTTTCTAGTGTTAAATGCCAGTTCCATGCTTGTTTCTGGCGTTTAACGCCAGCTTTCCTCAGGGTGCAATCCTGGCATTTGAACGCCAGATTGCTGCTTGTTTCTGGCGGTCAACGCCAGATTCATACTCCGTTCTGGCGTTGAACGCCAGCCAGATGCTCCTTACTGGCGTTTAAACACCAGTAAGCTCTTCCTCCAGGGTGTGCTATTTCTTTTGCTGTTTTTGATTCTGTTTTTAATTTTAGTAATTATTTTGTGACTCCATATGATCATGAACCTAATAAAACATAAAAGAACAATAAAAATATAGATAAATAAAAATGGGGTTGCCTCCCAATAAGCGCTTCTTTAATGTCAATAGCTTGACAGTGATCTCTCATGGAGCCTCACAAATCCTCAGAGCATTGTTGGGACCTCTCAACACCAAACTTAGAGTTTAAATGTGGAGGTTGAACACCAAACTTAGAGTTTGGTTGTGGCCTCTCAACACCAAACTTAGAGTTTGATTGTGGGGGCTCTATTTGACTCTGTATTGAGAGAAGCTTTTCATGCTTCCTCTCCATGGTTGCAGAGGAAGATCCTTGAGCTTTAAACACCAAGTAGTCCCCATTCAATTGAAGGACTAGCTCTCCTCTGTCAACATCAATCACAGCTCCTGCTGTGGCTAGGAAGGGTCTTCCAAGGATGATGGATTCATCCTTATCCTTCCTAGTGTCTAAGATTATGAAATCAGTAGGGATGTAAAGGCCTTTAGCCTTTACCAACACGTCCTCTACCAATCCATAAGCTTGTCTTATTGACTTGTCTTCCATCTCTAATGAGAATGTGGTAGCCTGTACCTCAAAGATCCCTAGTTTTTCCATTATAGAGAGTGGCATAAGATTTATACCTGACCCCAGGTCACATAGAATCTTCTCAAAGGTCATGGTACCCATGGTACAGGGTATTAAGAATTTACCAGGATCTTGTTTTTTTTGAGGTAGATTTTGCTGAACCCATGTATCTAGTTCACTAATGAGTAAGAGAGGTGCGTCTCCCCAAGTCTCATTACCAAACAACTTGGCATTCAGCTTCATGATAGCCCCTAGATATTGAGCAACTTGCTCTCCAGTTACATCTTCATCCTCTTCAGAGGAAGAATAGTTTTCAGAGCTCATGAATGGCAGAAGGAGGTTTAATGGAATCTATGGTCTCTATATGAGCCTCAAATTCCTTTAGTTCATCAATAGGGAACTCCTTCTTGTCTGGGAGACGTCCCATGAGGTCTTCCTCATTGGGATTCACGTCCTCTCCTTCCTCTCTAGGTTCTGCCATTTTGATTATGTCAATGGCCTTGCACTCTCTTTTTGGATTCTCTTCAGTATTGCTTGGGAGAGTACTATGAGGAGTTTCAGTGATTTTCTTACTCAGCTGGCCCACTTGTGTCTCCAAATTTTTGATGGATGACCTTGTTTCACTCATGAAACTTAACGTGGCCTTAGACAGATCAGAGACTATGTTTGCTAAGCTAGAAGAGCTCTACTCAGAATGCTCTGTCTGTTGCTGAGAAGATGATGGAAAAGGCTTGTTATTGCTGAGCCTGTTTCTTCCACCATTATTAAAGCCTTGTTGGGGCTTTTGTTGATCCTTCCATGAGAAATTTGGATGATTTCTCCATGAGGAGTTATAGGTGTTCCCATAGGGTTCACCCATGTAATTCACCTCTACCATTGCAGGGTTCTCAGGATCATAAGCTTCTTCTTCAGAAGATGCCTCTTTAGTACTGTTGGATGCATTTTCCCATCCATTCAGACTTTGAGAAATCATGTTGACTTGCTGAGTCAATATTTTGTTCTGAGCCAATATGGCATTCAGAGCATCAATTTCAAGAACTCCCTTCCTCTGAGGCGTCCCATTACTCACATAATTCGTCTCAGAAGTGTACATGAATTGGTTATTTGCAACCATATCAATGAGTTCTTGAGCTTCTGCAGGCGTTTTCTTTAGGTGAATGGATCCACCTGCAAAATGGTCCAGTGACATCTTAGAGAACTTAGATAGACCATAATAGAATATATCCAAAATGGTCCACTTTGAAAGCATGTCAGAAGGACACCTTTTGGTCATCTGCTTGTATCTTTCCCAAGCTTCATAGAGGGATTCACCATCTTTTTGTTTGAAGGTCTGAACATCCACTCTAAGCTTGCTCAGCTTTTGAGGAGGAAAGAACTTAGCCAAGAAGGCCGTGACCAGCTTATCCCAAGAGTTCAGGCTATCTTTAGGTTGAGATTCCAACCATGTTCTAGCCCTGTCTCTTACAGCAAAAGGGAAAAGCATGAGCCTGTAGATTTCAGGATCTACTCCATTAGTCTTAACAGTCTCACAGATCTGCAAAAATTCAGTTAAAAACTGATAGGGATCTTCTGATGGAAGCCCATAGAACTTGCAGTTCTGTTGCATTAGAGCAACTAGTTGAGGTTTTAGCTCAAAATTGTTTGCTCCAATGGCAGGGGTTGAGATGCTTCTTCCATCAAACTTGGAAGTGGGTGTAGTATAGTCACCAAGCATCCTCTTTGCATTATTATTTTCGGCTGCCATCTCCTCTTCCTTTTCGAAAGTTTCTGTAAGGTTGTCTCTGGATTGTTGTAATTTAGCTTCTCTTAGTTTCCTCTTCAGAGTCCTTTCAGGTTCAGGATCTGCTTCAACAAGAATATTCTTGTTCTTACTCCTGCTCATATTTAAAAGAAGGGAACAGAAAATAATAATAATGATCCTCTTTACCACAGTAGAGAGATTCTTTTATGTTAGTAGAAGAATAAAAGAATAGAAGAAGGAAAAGAGGAAAATTCGAACTCAGAGAGGAAGAGGGGGTTCAAATTTTAAGATGAAGAGAAGTGTTAGTAAATGAATAAATAAATAGAAAGAGATGAGAGAGGGAGAAATTCAAAAATAAATTTTGAAAAAGGGTTAGTGATTTTCGAAAATTAAGAGAAGAGAAACAATTAAAATTAAAATTTGAAACAATTAGTTAATTAAAAGAATTTTGAAAAAGAGGGAGGTAATTTTCGAAAATTAGAGAGAGGAAAGTAGTTAGGTGGTTTTGAAAAAGATAAGAAATAGTAAAACAAACAAAAAGTCAACTAGTTAGTTAAAAAAGATTTGAAATTCAATTTTTGAAAAGATAGGAGGTTAGAAAAGATTTTTGAAATCAATTTTGAAAAAGATATGATTTGAAAAAGATCTTCTGAAAAGATATGATTGAAAAAGATATTTTGGAAAAGATTTGATTTTTAAAATTAAAATTGATTACTTGACTAACAAGAAACTAAAAGATATGATTCTAGAATTTAAAGATTGAACCTTTCTTAACAAAAAAGTAACAAACTTCAAATTTTTGAATCAATCACATTAATTGTTAGTAAAGTTTTTGAAATTTTGAAATAAAGATAAGAAAAATATTTTGAAAATCAATTTTAAAAATTTTTGAAAAAATAATAAGAAAAATGAAAAAGATTTGATTTTGAAAAAGATTTTGAAAAGATAAGATTTTTAAAATTGAAATCTTGACTTGACTAACATGAAACAACTTATTTTAAAATTTTTTGACTAAGTCAACCCAAAGATTTCGATTTTTGAGTAAAAGAAGGAAAATATATTTTTTTATTTTTGAATTTTTAATGAGGAGAGAAAAAAAAAAAGGAAAAGATGTCATATTTGTGTTTTTCTCTTTTTTTTTTGAATAAACAGCAAGATTGACACAAGACATGAAAAATTAAGATCAAAACACATAATGCATACAAGAACACTATGAATGTCAAGATGAACACCAAGAACACTTTGAAGATCAAGATGAACATCAAGACTTATTTTTGAAAAATTTTCAAGAAAAGAAAAACATGCAAGACACCAAACTTAGAAATCTTTCATGTTTAGACACTATGAATGCAAAAATGCATATGAAAAACAACAAAAGACACAAAACAAGAAAATTTAAAGATCAAACAAGAAGACTTGTCAAGAACAACTTGAAGATCATGAAGAACACCATGCATGAAATTTTTGAAAAATGCATATTTTTTTTAAAACATGCAATTGACACCAAACTTAAAATTTGACACTAGACTCAAATAAGAAGCACAAAATATTTTTGGTTTTTATGATTTTATTAATTTTTTGGTTTTTTTTTTTGAAAATAAACTTTAGAAAAACGAAAAAGATAAAAAATTTTTTGAAAGGTTTATTGAAAACTTTTTGAAAAGAAAATTACCTAATCTGAGCAACAAGATGAACCGTCAGTTGTCCAAACTCAAACAATCCCTGGTAACGGCGCCAAAAACTTGATAGGCAAAATTGTGATTTACACTTTTTATAACTCGAACAATTCTTAGTAATGGCACCAAAAACTTGGTGCACACTACTATGGTTCACTCACATTCTTCACAACTTCGCACAACTAACCAGCAAGTGCACTGGGTCGTCCAAGTAATAAACCTTACGTGAGTAAGGGTCGATCCCACGGAGATTGTTGGTGTGAAGCAAGCTATGGTCATCTTGTAAATCTCAGTTAGGCTGATTCAAATGATTATAATGGTTTTCAAAATTAATAATAAATTAAGCATAAAATAAAGATAGAGATAATTATGTAAATGATTGGTGGGAATTTTAGATAAGTGTATAGAGATGCTTTGTTCCTGTTGAATCTTTGCTTTCCTACTGCCTTCCTTCAACCCTTCTTACTCCTTTCCATGGCAAGCTGTATGTAGGGCATCACCGTTGTCAATGTCTACATCCCATCCTCTCAGTGAAAATGGTCCAAATGCTCTGTCACAGCACGGCTAATCATCTGTCAGTTCTCGAACATGTCGGAATAGAATCCATTGATTCTTTTGCGTCTGTCACCACGCCCAACAATCGCGAGTTTGAAGCTCGTCACAGTCATTCAATCCCTGAATCCTACTCAGAATATCACAGACAAGGTTTAGACTTTCCGGATTCTCAAGAGTGGCTGCCAAAGGGTTCTAGCTTATACCACGAAGATTCTGATCAAGGAATCCAAGAGATATTCGTTCGTTCTGAGGTAGAACGGAAGTGGTTGTGAATCACGTGTTCATAGGTAAGAATGATGATGAGTGTCACGGATCATCATATTTATCATGTTGAAGTTCAACGAATATCTTAGAACAAGAATAAGCTGAATTGAATAGAAAGTAGTAGTAATTGCATTAAAACTCGAGGTACAGTAGAGCTCCACACCCTTAATCTATGGTGTGTAGAAACTCCACCGTTGAAAATACATAAGTGATCAAGATCCAGGCATGGCCGAATGGCCAGCCTCCACAAATGACATATGAATTTGAAAATAGGGAAAATGACCCCTTGTACAATAGTAAAAAGTTCTATTTATACTAAACTAGCTACTAGGGTTTACAGAAATAAGTCTAAGTGCAGAAATCCACTTCCGGGGCCCACTTTGGTGTATGCTTGAGCTGAGCTTGAACTTTACACGTGCAGAGGCTTCTCTTGGAGTTAAACGCCAAGTTGTAACGTGTTTTGGCGTTTAACTTTGGTTTGTGACATGTTTCTGGCGTTTTACTCCAAAATGCAGCATGCGACTGGAGTTGAACGCCAGTTTGCGTCGTCTAAGCTCAAACAAAGTATGGACCATTATATATTGCTTGAAAGCTCTGAATGTCTACTTTCCAAAGCAATTGAGAGTGCGCCATTTGGAGTTCTCTAGCTCCAGAAAATCCATTTTGAGTGCAGGGAGGTCAGAATCCAATAGCATCAGCAGTCCTTTGTCAGCCTGAATAAGATTTTTGCTCAGGTCCCTCAATTTTAGCCAGAAAATACCTAAAATCATAGAAAAATACACAAACTCATAGTAAATTCTAGAAATGTGAATTTTGCATAAAAACTAATGAAAACATCCCTAAAAGTAGCTAGATCCTACTAAAAACTACCTAAAAACAATGCCAAAAAGCGTATAAAGTATCCGCTCATCAACAGACTTGGCAGGAAGAATCCTACAGTGGGCAGTTGAATTATTTGAGTTTGATCTCCAATACGAAGCTCGAACGGCTATCAAGTCACAGTATTTGGCCGACTTCATCGCTGAGTACACTAACACCCCGAAAACCCCTACGAAATGGAATCTCTACGTAGACGGCTATTCGAACAAGACCAGGAGTGGTGTAGGGGTAATAATAGAAAGTGATCAGGGAACTCAGATCAAACTTTCCTTAAAGTTCGAATTCCCTGCTTCAAATAATCAGGCTGAATACGAGGCATTACTAGCTGGTTTGAGGCTGGCTAAAGAGGTGGGAGTTCAAAAGCTTATCATCTTCAGCGATTCACAAGTAGTCACCTCACAAATAGCAGGGAACTACAAAGCTAAGGACCCTACCATGAAAAAATACCTGGACAAAACCAGAGAACAGCTCGGACAACTCGAGGAATGCGAGGTCCGCCACATACCTCGAGAACAGAATGCTTGAGCTGATGCACTCTCAAAACTAGTCAGCACCAAACCAGGGACAATAATAGAAGCCTCATTCAGGAAATACTATAGAGCCCATCAAACTAATATAAGCCTCATTCATGAATTTATAACCCACAAACTAACTGGCAAGTGCACCGGGTCGTACCAAGTAGTACCTCAAGTGAATGAGGGTCGATCTCACGAGGATTGATGGACTAAGCAACAATGGTTAAGTGATTTACTTAGTTAGACAAACAGAAAATGATGTTTGAGAGTGATAAACTACTATTTTATGGTTTATCTTGAACTCAATTGAGTGGTTTTTATCAACTCTTTACCCACTTATTCATACTATTTGCATGGTTTTACTTTTTCCTTCCGGATTTTGTGCTATGATTGAAAACATGATTCTTTGGACTTTAAACTTGCTAATATTAATCCTCTCTTATTACCATTAGATGCCGTGATATGTGTGTTAAGTGTTTTCAGAAATTACAGGATAGGAATGGTTTAGAGGATGGAAAGGAAGCATGCAAAAGTGGAAGAAATACAAGAAATTGAAGGAATTGCCAAAGCTGTCAGACTGACCTCTTCGCACTCAAACGGTCATAACTTGAGCTATAGATGTTCAAATGATGCGGTTCCAGTTGCATTGAAAAGCTAACGTCCGGGGCTTCGATTTGATATATAATTTACTATAGTGGCCATACAGATAGGCAACGCGAACACGTGCTCCACGCGGATGTGTCGCAGTGACAAAAATCAGCGTGACAGAATTCGTCAAAACGCGATTCTGGGCTATTTTCAGCCTAGTTTCAACCCCAGAAAACACAGATTAAAGGCTGCAAAGTGGAGGAATGAAGAGGGATGACTCATATTTCACTCTTCATAATTTAGATGTAGTTTTTAGAGAGAGAGGTTATCTCCTCTCTCTTAAGATTTAGGATTAGGATTCCTCTTACAGGAATTAGGATTTCATTTTCTTCAATCACAGGTTCAATGTTCTTTTTATTTATTTCCCCAATTTAGTTTATGAACTCTTTATGTTGGAATTGATTTCTTTTATTAATATTTGAGGTATTTCAGACATATGACTTTTATTTAGTTTCTTATATTCTTGGTTCTAGTTGATTAATTGGTGACTCTTGAGTTATCAAACTCATGGTGATTGATAATTGTTATCTTTGCTGATTGATTTAGATTCCTATAACTCTAGTCTTTCCTCAGAAGTTGACTAGGACTTTAGGTGTTAAATTGATTTATCCACTTGACTTACCTTCATAGTTAGAGGTTGACTTAGTGGGAGCAAAAATATAATTCTCATCACCATTGATAAGGATAACTAGGATAGGACTTCCTGTTTTCATACTTTGCCAAGAGTTTTTTTTTGCTAATTAATTTCATTCCCTGCAATCTATTTCTCTTATTCAAACCTTTCAAAAACCCAAAAATACTATTTTTCATAACCAATAATAAATCATACTTCCCTGCAATTCCTTGAGAAGACGACTCGAGGTTTGAATACTTCGGTTTATAAATTTTATTGGGTTTTGTTACTTGTGACAACCAAATGTTTGTATGAAAGGATTTTATATTGGTTTAGAAACTATACTTACAAAGCGATTATATTTGTGAATTTCTTTACTAATAGAAACCTGATCGTCAGAGAGTTCAAAAAGCATTAAACAGGAAACTCAGAATATCAGAAGACAGGCAATAAATAAGTTAGAAATACAATATGGAGAAGGCAGTTAAGGCTTCAGAGTTATCTATTTTCCGGATTGACTTTTCTTATTAATTTATTTTATTCATGCGAGATTTAATTCATGGCGAACTATATGTAACTAGACCCTAATTCCTTAGACCTTTCTAGTCTCCTCTAAAATTCATCAACCGCCAATTCCTTGGTCAATTAATTCCAATTAGAGGATGAAGTTTAATTCTAGCTATTATGCCACAAAAATTCTAATTACCCAAATATAAGAGGATTATATGTCACGTATCCCATTAAATTCAGATAATTAGAAATTTAGAAAAATATTTTTTGAAGCTGTTGTTCAAGTAAAGAGCTTTTCCAAGTTATACAAGAACTCAATTAGAAAGAGGGTCATACTTCCGTTCCACCCAATTTCATAAAATAAAGAGCAAAAACAATTCTTGAATTATAAATCAAAACATGAATTAAAAGACAAAAATAATAGAATCAATCCACAAATAGATAGAGCTCCTAATCTTAACAGTGGAGGTTTAGTTGCTCATGGCTCAGAGAGAAAACTAGGATTCAGGTAAACTGTAATTTACAGAATGAAAATGGAATTCCCAGAAGAAAAGTTTCTTCTTTTTATATCTAATCCTAATTAATTTAAAATATATTTTTTAAAATTAAAATAATATATTTTCCTATTTTAAAATAAAATTTAAATTTAAATCAGAATTAATTAAATAACCTACGCCTTGTAACGTGGGGACCATTTGGGGACGTTAGGCGCGCCTTATATTTTGTTAGAAAGCTCTGAAAGTTAGCTTTTTAACGCCACTAGAATCACGTCCATTGGATCTATGTAGCTCGAGTTATTTAGGTTTGAGTGCAGAGAGGTCAGGGTTGATAGCATCATTCGCCTTCTCTTTTTCTGCAAAAAACTCCATCAATTCCAGCCAAATACTACCTAAAATAAACAGAATCACACAAGACTCAAAGTAGCATCTATAGTGGCTAAAAGATAATTAATTCTTGATTAAACTCAACAAATTAATTGCAAATTCATTAAGAAAAGATAGGAAAGATGCTCGTGCATCAATGTCCTCCATAATAAATTACCTCAAGTCAGAGACACTCCCTATAGATAAGAAGGAGGCAAAGAGACTGATACGAGAGGCACAGTACTACACCATAATAGGCGACATCTTGTATAGGAGAGGAATCTCAACACCCCACCTAAAATGTGTACCAACTTCTAATACAAGGGAAGTCCTAGAAGAAGTACACAGCGGCATGTGCGACAATCATCTGGGGGCACGAGCTCTCTCTAAAAAGGTATTTCGGGCAGGATTCTTTTGGCCGACCCTACAAAAGAAAGCAATCGAGTTTGTTAGGACATGCCCACCATGTCAAAAGCATGCTAATTTCCACATCGCCCTACCAGAGGAGCTTATCAGTGTAACATCACCTTGGCCATTTGCAAAGTGGGGACTCGACCTCCTCGGACTCTTTTTCCAAGGATCGGGACAAGTCAAATTCCTCATTGTAGGGGTAGATTACTTCATAAAATGGATTGAGGTAGAGCCCCTAGCTAATGCCACGGTTCAAAGAAGTCAGAAATTCTTATACAGAAATATTGTTACAAAGTTTGGGGTTCCTTACTCCATCACCACAGACAATGGCACTCAATTCACATACGCAGGTTTCAGGAAATTAGTAGCTGACTTAAAAATAAAACACCAATTCACATATGTAGAACACCCCCAAGCTAATAGACAAGCAGGGGCCGCCAACAAAGTCATACTAGCCGAGTTAAAATGAAGACTACAGGACGCAAAGGAAGCCTGGGCTGAAGAGCTCCCACAAGTCCTATGGGCATATCGGACAACTCCACACTCCATAACAAGGGAATCACCCTTTCGATTGGCTTATGGAATGGAGGCAATGATCCCAGTAGAAATCGAAGAAGGATCCCCCAGAATGATCAGCTACAATGAAGAGGTCAACTCCCAACTTCAAAGGAAAGAACTCGACCTACTTCCAGAAGTCCGAGAAATAGCTCGGATTATGAAGGAAGCATTAAAACGTCGAATGGCCTCAAGATACAATCGGAAAGTAGTTCAGCGAAGTTTCGCCAACAACGATCTCATCCTAATTCGAAATGACATCGGCATAGGTCGACCAAGAGAAGAAAAGCTAGCAGCTAACTGGAAAGAACCCTACCGAGTTATAGAGGTATTGGGAAAAGGCTACTACAAGGTGTCCGACCTCGAGGGGAGAGAGCTACCAAGGTCATGGCATGCCTGCAACCTAAGAAGGTATTACAGTTAGAAGGTATTAAAGATCTTAGGTCAATGTGCACTCTTTTTCCATAAAAGATTTTTGAACGAGGCACCAAGCGAAGATCTGCAAAATTACCTGACTTAGAAGGTTAAGCACCCACATGTATATATTTTCTTTTTTCCTATATGCCTATTTTCTATTTGAATATAACTCTCCAGATTTTCTACAAAGTCTCTCTACCAAGACGCATTAATCTGAATGCAAAATTCATCGCTCGATTACAATGCTACAGGTTGGCAAGGTAAAACCAAATTTACCGCCCGATCACGACAAAGTCGGCGAGATGAACACTGAATTCATCGTCCGATTTCGACAAAGGTCGGCCAAGTGAGAACCAAACTCACTACCCGATTTCTACAAAGTCGGCAAGATGAAAATAGATAAAAATAGATTTATGCAAGAAGTTATAAAAAGTAATCCATAGAAAGAGGCTTGACAATGTCTGAATAAAAATAGATTGCTAAAAATAACTTAGGATGGACCGACCAGAAGAAGTCAGACCAAATCGACCAAAGCGACAAAAGTTATAAAAAGTAATCCATAGAAAGAGGCATGACGAGGTCTGAGTAAAAATAGAATACTAAAAATAACTTTGGAAGGACCGGCAAAAAGAAGTCGGACCAAATCAAATCGACAAAAGTTATAAAAAGTAATCCATAGAGAGAGGTCTGACGAGGTATGATTAAAAATTGATTACTAAAAATAACCTAAGAAGAATCGACAAGAGAAGTCAGACCGACGAAAGCTACAGATCAGACCGACAAGAAAGTTGGACCAACGAAAGCTACAGATCAGACCGACAAGAAAAGTCGGACCGACGAAAGCTACAGATCGAATCGACAAGAAAGTCGGACCAACGAAAGCTACAGATCGGACCGACAAGAAAAGTCGGACCGACGAAAGCTACAGATCAGACCGACAAGAAAAGTCAGACCCACGAAAGCTACATATTGGACCGACGAGAGAAGTTAGACCGACGAAAGCTACAACTCAAAACCGACAAAAAGCGTGCGCTAAAAAGGGCCCCCACAACAAGGCTATTAAAATTGTTCAAAGGCTAATTAAAAAGGTTCTACAAGAACACTAAAAAGTTTCTAGACAAATTAGCCACAAAGATCAAATAGAAAGCGGACAAAAACTAATGAACAATCAAGAAGAAGTCGGACAACAAAGTGTGGACATTCTCTGCAGATTCGCAGAAATTGCAGAAAAGCAATCAAACATATCAAAACACAGATATAATTCAAAAGACTCATAAAAGGCCACCCAAGTGTCAGCCTAAGAGTTTAAGGATACTTTATTTTTCAAAATCAAGTTGCACAAAAGCAACCGAATGTCCAAAGAACCCAAACCATAGTTACAAAATATCAGAGTCTAAAAGCCCACAAGCTGGGCTATAGTAAAAAGTATATGAAATCATAAAGGGTCCGAAGACTTCTTCATAACAACATCCTGAATAGAAGGAAGAATGATATTCAAAAGAGTCGCATCCACAGTCCCATCCTCATGATTTAAGACTTGAACGTCAGGATCGGACTCGGGATGGCCGACCTCAGAAGCAGGAGTGGAAGCAGTAGTGGTGGCAGAAGTTTTAACTGACGGCGTTGGAGAGGGAACTTCCTCTTGATCATCATTTGGGGCAGGAATGATCTTCCCGTCCTCAACAATATTATCTAAACTAAAGAGAGTCTGGTCGAGCTCGGGAGCAAGAACTCAGACCCGGGCCTTCAAGTTCTCATAGGCAGCAGTAACACAACCCACAAGATGACCCTGGAACTCTGCTTAGTCAGCATGAGCAGACTCCAGCCTCTCCCAGACCTCCAGCAGCTCACTATAAGTTTGAACATAGCTCTCTTTGTGCTTCTGCGCCATCTCCTCGGCCAGATTCGCAGTGGCCTCAACAGCGATAGCTCGGGCCTTCTCATTTTCTAGGTCCAACTCCAATTTTGCCACCCTTGTATCAAGCTCATCCTTCATCCCTTAGATCCTGTCAAATTCCGACTTAGCCTCCTCCATAAAGGCTTTCATCGCATGGACGGGAGAGTCTTGAATTGTGCGGAACAAGGCCACACCCATGTGAGCCATCCGAACACTACTACTGGTGATAAAATTCAGATGGTGAAGGATGGACACATCGTTCGTGGAAAGTCGGCCGTAGGGGGCAATTTGATTATCAACAAACCCCACAGCATCAAAATCAGGGGAATCAAGGTCGTAGGGTTCAATAGTCTTCTGCTTCTTGGGAGGAGGACCATCAGCAGAAAGAGAAGCAGCACCAAAGGTCGGCTGGGGAGGATCAGAAGAAGCCAAGTGATCCTGGGGAGACGGGATAACTTTCCTCGGTCCAGTAGTGTCCGAGGCCGACCTCCTCGGAGTGGCTTGGGAAGATCCCTCTCCAAAACCTTTGGCCGAGATGTTCAGAGCCACAGTCGCCTTCCTCGCCTTCTTAAAGGCCTTCATGGAATCCGCAGTCTTCACCATCTCTGAAAAGGAAAGCAGCAAATGCCAAAATTGTAAGTAAGAAAGAAATTGGCAAGCAAACAAACAAACAAAACTAAAAAAGAAGTCGGCAACTACCCAATTCAGCACAAAGAAGGGATGGATCCCCTAAAAACCTCTTAGTGTCAAGATGTGGAGGCTCCCCCCAATTTTCCTCTAAAATACGAACAAAGGCCTGCTCAACCTCATCTAACATTTCCCACGAATACCTAGACACTACCATATTCTTTTTCCAATATAAAGGGAAGGTGGGCTCGTTATTCTGGTCTAAGAAGAAAGGCCGAGCTCCTTCAATAGCTCATACCTTGAAATAATAGTTTTTAAAATCTTTAAAAGATTCATCATACATAGAAAAAACTTTCTTTCCCTGGGCAGCTCGAAAAGAAATTCAGGAAGCCTTCTTCTTAGCTGCCCCCGGTTTCGTCAAGACAAAAAGATAAAGAAAGAGAGCTTGTGAAGGTCGGACATCCGGTTCCCGACATAGCAATTGAAAGATTTTTATGAAACCCCATGAATTCAGATGGAGTTGGGAAGGAGCTACATTGCAGGACCACAGCAGGTCGGTTTCGAAGGAAGTAAAAGGAATGGTGATGTTCATTTGGCTGAAAATATAGTCATACGCATAGAAAAAGGGTTGTTCTCCTTGAACCAAAGAAGGAAAACTAACCATCTCCTCGGGGTCAGGAGACACTAGCTCATAATTCTTCTCTTGATCCCTATCATTACAAATCCTATGATACCTCCTAAGTCGCACACAGTACTCAGAATCAACCACGGAGACACACATTAAAACAAGGGAGTCCAGCCAATCAGACATGCCATCTAGGACTTTAGTAGACATTTCAACAACGCTCTTTCGAGAGGACATGGGTCAACTATTCCTACAAAAAGAAGAGAAAAAAGGGGGGGGGGGGTTACTACTGCACAGCTCGGACAAATATACAGATGACTCGGACAACGACGTATGAATACCAAGAGTCAGATACAGCAGTAAAAGGGAAACCCCAGGACTTACACCAATGTCCAGGGGCACCCTTTGGAGGCAATAACAAGGCAAAGAACTCTGATAGAAGAAAAGCAACAGTCGAAAGCCTAAAATCCTAACACCTTTCCACAAGGAGATCAATACTTCTCAGGAAAATAAACATTCATACAAAAACAGCAAAGAAAACCATCGACATCAAACATCATCACAAAGATGCAACCTTTTTTCAAAGAAGAACAGTTCAAGTACTCCAAGCTACAAACAGAAAAAGTTTACAGAAGTCAAATAAAAGGGGGAGAAACAAGCGATAAATAAAAAAACCCTAGGACAACATCAAGGCGCGCATTACAGCAACAATCAGGCACAACAACGTAGAAAGATTCAAACTTTTCAACACGAAGCCAAATAAGGTCAAAACTTTTAAGCACAAGCATGCAGAGAAAATGGTATGGAAAGTAAAAAAGAGAGAAGAAGAAAAACCAACCTGTAGAAGAGAGAGGACGATAACTGATCAGGGACTGAAGCAACGACCGAAACGACACCAACAATCGCTTTTCGGGTAAAGAAAAAGGAGGCACGAAGATGCAAGAACAGAAGGGTAAGGAAAAAAAGGAAATTGCAGCGAACAAGGAGAAGAGAGACTGAAAGAGGCTTTGAAATTCAAAAATAAGATACGAAGAGGGAAACAAAGAAAACGGCAAAGAGTTAATAAGTTTTTAACCTTCGCACGTTCCCAAGAAAAGCGCAAAACACGCGTTGTAATTAAGGAAACGTTCCGCATTCAAAGTCACTAATGGAAAGTTCTACGAAGGTCAACAAAATGCTCAAGCTCAGCTTCTCCAAAAGAGATCGAAAGTCCAAAAGGACATGACCTCGAAAAGAAAGACCGCGCTCAAGCAAGGGCACTGTTCATGCCCTGGGTCGAGTTGTACGACCCGGGCTGGTCAGAGATAAGTCGACCGACCTCTTCAGATCAGGCTCCCCGACCTCTTCATAAAAAGGGGTCGGCGAAATTGACTACAAGGCCCAAATAAGCCCAGACAAAGGGACACAGTCCAAATCTAAAGGCAGCCAAGACCTAGAAAGATAAGAGCGGTTCCCCTTAAAGATAAGATGACTTCACTCAAAGATAAGATAAGATAACTATCTTATCTCCAGAAAGGTCACTCAACACTATTATAAATACATTGGACCACCCAGGTATAACTCATACTCTGATTCTACTAAAAACCTGCTTAAAGCACATGCTAACTTAAGCATCAGAGTCTCTTGCAGGTACCACCACCCTCCAATGACGAAGGATCAGCAGCACCACCAAGTCCAACAAGTCAGACACGTCAGCTCCGGCCACCATCACAGATCTCGTCCGAGATCGACCTACAGTTTCAGGTAACCCTCGGAACAATAGATATATATTATTATTATTTTTTTGTATATATATATATTTGGGGTATATATATAAATAATGGGGGTGAGGGTTACGTTGGAATGGAATTGAGATTATATATATAGTTACAGGTGGGAGGGGGGAGGTGGTGGATGGAAATAGAAAGATATGATAGTGGGTGGGGGCGTAGCTGAAGCAAGGTTGGCGGGTTAATATATGTGTAAAGAATGGGTCACGGGTAGGGTCTTGGTTAGGAAATGGTAGGATTTGTTGTATAAAGAGGAGTGGTGTGGGGGTCATGGGATATTGTTCTTGTGTGTTTAGTCAATGGGATGGATTGGCTTTGTATAGGGATTGGGAAATCAAAGATATGGGGAGGAAATCAAAGATATGATTTAGGAATGGAGAGATTTAGTTTATATGGTAAAGAGGAATAGTGAAGCTGGCGCCTAACTTGGTGGAATTAGAGTTAGGCGCCGTAGTCCCAGTGTGTATATGGCTTTCCCGCGTCTAACTCGGTTTTCTCAAGTTAGGCGCCACCCTCTAAATTTTTTTTGGCACTTAACTTCACAAATGTGAAGTTAGGCGCTGGGGTGGCAGTGGGATTTGGCAAAAAGACTTCATTGGTGGCGCCTAACTTCATGGAGCCAAGTTAGGCGCCACCCACACAGCAGCTTTCTTCCAATTTTGGCTTTCATGTGCCGCCTAACTTCATTCTTTGAAGTTAGGCGCCACCCTATCCACATCCAACTCCTCCAGGGTGTTTGAATCTCTGTCTGAATACACCTGTTTCTGTTCTAATCACTCTGCATGATCAAAATACACATAAATCAAAGAAAAAACAGTAGAGACTAAAAAAAATTAAATAAATAAATAAAAAATTCAAAGTAAAAATGAAACTTAAGGATACGAAAACATCAGGTTGCCTCCCGACAAGCGCTTCTTTACCATCACTAGCTTAACAGTTAGCTCCTCTAAGGAGGAGGATCATAGGGGCTCAATTCTTCACACCTCACTGTGAACTTCTTTCCTGTGCTCTCATGGATCAACTCTATATGCTCAAGAGACAGGATCCTGTTCACTATATGAGACAGGATTGAGCATGTAGTGAATACCACCTTCATTCCTGGGGAGAAGTCTTCAGTGGGAATCTTTTTATTTCTTCATCCCCTGGGTACTTTCTTCTTTTTGATAACCTCCTCCTTGGTGGATGATGCATTCCCAACACCAAACTTAGGTTTAATGTCAGGGGAAAATTCGTTGATTGTCACCTGATAGAAGAATTATTGTTGGTATAAAATTTTCTCAATAAAAATAAGAACTTCGTTGTAAGCATAGCTCCAAACCAACAAATAACTCTCACATCAAATTTTAATATATTGGTTGTCACAAGTACAAAACCCAATAAGAATTACCGAAGTATTTAAACCTCGGTTCATCTCACAAGGAATTGCAATGAAGTGATCAATTATTGACTATGAAGAACAAGGGGGTTTGATTTAGTAATTGGCAAGAAAAGTAAGTAACAGGAAAGTAAATGATAAGAACTAATAAAATAAAAGAAAAGAACTCTTGGCTAAGACTTGGAAATTGAGATAATCATCCTTGTCTACAAACTATGTATTGACAATTATGAGGAACCAAGCTCATTAAGTCTACTTCTATGCTTGAAGTATGTCAAATGGCTTGATCAACATCAATCCATAAGTCCTAACCTAGCTACTAATTGACTTAGTAGTAGGCTAGTGTCAATGGTTATCAAATTGACCACATAGGATTCTCAAATCACCAATTCAATGAGACCCAATGACTCAAGGTTACTCAATTCCCTTGGTCTAGGCCAAGAGTAAAGAAAACTACTCAATAACTAGTGAAAACATTTTAACAAACACCTAGAGTGTAATAAAAGTAAACATCACAAATCGTAAGGATTAATGAAAGCTATAACCAACATGAGCAAGAAATCACAATAGCAACTAAGATAAACATAAAGAGACATGAAAACATAAAATTGCATTAAAAGGGAATTAAATCCAACAAGGGTTCATACACATAAAAGAGAGCAAAACAAGGAAATTAACAAGGAAAACTAGAGAATTGAACTACTAGAGCATGAAAATGTAGAAGAAACAAGATGAAAACAAGTAATTAAACCTATATCTAAGATGCAATCACCCTAAGAACCCTAATTATAGAGAGAAGAGGGAGCTTCTCTCTCTAGAAAACTAAACTACATGATGCTATCCTAAAACTAATTGCTCCCTCCTTGCCCAAGCTTAGATTCTGCATCAAATAGCTTCAGAAATGAGTTGGATTCGGCTTCAGTAGGTCCAAAAATTGCCCCCAGCATTTTCTGTTAAGTTAGTTACGTGTTGCTTGTCACGCCATGCGTACGCGTCGCCTGGCAAATTTCCTTCCCACACGCATGCGTGGGCTATGTATACGCGTCATTTGGCAGATGTTCCTCCCACGCGTAAGCATGGGCCACGTATACGCGTCACTTGGTAGATTTCTACAAATCCTCATTTCTTCATAATTTCTCCATTTTGCATGCTTTTCTTTTCACTCTTTCCATCCAATACTTGCCTTATGAACCTAAAATCACTCAACAAATATATCAAGGCATCAAATAGAATTAAAGTGAATTAAAATTGGCAAATTCAAGGCCTAAAAAGCATGTTTTCACACTTAAGCACAAATTTAAGGAGAATTACAAAACCATGCTATTTCATTGAATAAATGTGGGAAAAAGTTGATAAAATTTCCTAAATTAAGCACAAGATAAACCACAAAATTGGGGTTTATCATCACCAAAGGAGGTTTAAGCTGTAGATTCTGTTGTGCATTATCAGGGGGTTCTTGAAGATTAGGATCAATAAGCTCAGTCTGCATGCACCTCTCTTCTTCACTTGCTGAATGTATATCTTTGAAAACATGAAAGACGAGTTTCTCATTATGCACTTTAAGAACTAATTCACCTTCTTCCACATCAATCAAAGCTCTCCCAGTGGCTAGGAATGGTCTTTCTAGGATTATAGAGGCATTCTCATCCTCCCCCTTGTCAAGAATCACAAAATCTGCTGGGGGAAAGAACTTACCCACTTTGACCAAGATATTCTCTATTAATCCATATACAGGCTTTAGAGATTTGTCTGCCATCTGTAATGCTATCCTTGTGGGTTGTGCCTCTTAGATTTGTAACTTCTTCATCACAGACAAGGGCATTAGATTTATGCTTGCACCCAGATCACATATGGCTTTCTCAAAGGTGGTGTTCCTAATGGTACATGGAATTTGAAAGCTCCCTGGATTTGGCATCTTCCTTGGCAAGTTATTCTGAATTATGGCACTACATTCCTTAGTCAAGACCACTGTCTCATCTCCCTTTAAAGGCTTCTTCTTTGACAACAACTCCCTTATGAATTTAACATAGAGAGGCATTTGCTCCAAAACCTCAACAAAAGGAATATTGATTTGCAACTTTTTGAAGACTTCCAAGAACTTTGAAAACTGCTTGTCCTTGGTCTTCTTTTGAACTCTCTGAGGATATGGCATCTTAGGCTTGTATTCAGGAGCCTTAAGTAATATTGGATGTGTGTGGTATGCGAAATCGTAAATCACACCTTTCACAACTCCGCACAGCTGACCAGCAAGTGCACTGGATCGTCCAAGTAATACCTTACGTGAGTAAGGGTCGATCCCACAGAGATTGAAGGCTTGAAGCAAGCTATGGTCATCTTGTAAATCTCAGTCAGGTGGATTCAAATGGTTATGAGGCGTTGATAATTAAAAGATAAATAAAACGGAAAATAAAATATAGTTACTTATGAAGTTCCTTGGTGGGAATTTCAGATAAGCATTTGGAGATGCATTGTTGCCTCTGAACCTCTGATTTCCTATTGTTCTCATCTAATCATGAATACTCCCTTCCATGGCAAGTTGTATGTTGGTGGATCGCCGTTGTCAATGGCTACCATCCATCCTCTCAGTGAAAACATGTCCTCTACGGTTTCCCGCACGACTAATCAGCTGTCGGTTCTCGATCGTGTCGGAATATAATACATTTATTCTTTTGCACACTGTCACTGCGCCCAACAGTCACGAGTTTGAAGCTCGTCACAGTCATCCCATCCCAGATCTTACTCGAAATACCAAAGACAAGGTTTAGACTTTCCGGATCTCAAGAATGTTGCCAATTGATTCTAGCTTATACCACGAAGGTTCTAATGTCACGGATTCGAATACTCTGTTGTCAGGAGAGGTGATTCAGATCTGTGGGTCAAAGATCAAAGAGAGTATACTCCAGCTGTCGTCCGATGACTATGTTGAACATCATGTAGACTGCTTTGTGGTTGTCAGGCACGCGGATCTTGGCTAAGCGAGTAATGAAGATTGGGTGATTGTCACGGATCATCCCTTCATTCTGACTTAATTGAATTAAGTATAAGAGTATATCTTGGAGGAGAAGTAGGCATGAATTGAAGGAAAAACAATAGTACTTGCATTAATACTTGAGGAATAGCAGAGCTCCTCACCTTAATATGTGAGGTGTAGAAACTCCACCGTTGAAAAATACATAAGAACAAGGTCTAGGCATGGCCGAATGGCTAGCCTCCCCAATGGCATAATACAATCGAAATAGGGTTCAAAGACCTGATCAAAGGATCAAAAAGTGGTCCAAAGATGTGAACACAATAGTAAAAAGTGCTATTTATACTAAACTAGTAAACTAGGTTTACAGAAAATAAGTAGATAGTGCAGAAATCCACTTCTGGGGCCCACTTGGTGTGTGTTTGGGCTGAGCTTTGAAGCTTTCACGTGCATAGGCTTTTCTTGGAGTTTGAACGCCAGTTTTGGTGCCAGTTTGGGCGTTTAACTCCAGCTTTGGTGCTAGTTCTGGCGTTTTACGCCAGAAAAAGGTCTCTGGTGGGCGTTTGGACGCCAGTTTGGACCATCAAATCTCGGGCAAAATATGGACTATTATACATTGCTAAAAAGCCCAAGATGTCTACTTTTCAACACAATTGAGAGCGCCCCAATTGGATTTTGGTAGCTCCAGAAAATCCACTTCGAGTTCAGGGAGGTTAGAATCCAATAGCATTTGTAGTCCTTTCTCAGCCTCTGAATCAGGTTTTTGTTCAGGTCCCTCAATTTCAGCCAGAAAATACCTGAAATCATAGAAAAACACACAAACTCATAGTAAAGTCCAAAAATGTGAATTTTGCATAAAAAACTAATAAAAATATACTAAAAAGTAACTAAAACATACTACTAACTACCTAAAAACAATGCCAAAAAGCGTATAAATTATCCGCTCATCACAACACCAAACTTAAATTGTTGCTTGTTCCCAAGCAACTGAAAACAAAATAGGATAAAAATAAGAGAATATACAATAAATCCCAAAATATCAATGAAGGTTAGTTCTAATTAGATGAGCGGGACTAGTAACTTTTTACTTCTGAACAGTTTTGGCATCTCACTTCATCCTTTGAAATTCAGAATGATTGGCATCTATAGAAACTCAGAATTAAGATAGTGTTATTGATTCTCCTAGTTCAGTATGTTGATTCTTGAACACAGCTACTTATGAGTCTTGGCCGTGACCCTAAGCATCTTGTTTTCCAGTATTACCACCGGATACATAAATGCCACAGACACATAACTGGGTGAACCTTTTCGGATTGTGACTCAGCTTTGCTAGAGTCCCCAGTTAGAGGTGTCCAGAGTTCTTAATCACACTCTTTTTGCTTTGGATCACGACTTTAACCACTCAGTCTCAAGCTTTTCACTTGGACCTTCATGACAAAAGCACATGGTTAGGGACTGCTTGATTTAGCCGCTTAGGCCGGGATTTTATTCCTTTGGGCCCTCCTATCCACTGATGCTCAAAGCCTTGGATCCTTTTTACTCTTGCCTTTTGGTTTAAAGGGTTATTGGCTTTTTCTTTTTCTTTCTTTTTTTTTTCTTTATTTTTCACCATTTTTTTCTCTTTTTTTCTTTTTTGCAAGCTTTGTATTTTTCACTGCTTTTACTTGCTTCAAGAATCAATTTTATGATTTTTCAGATTATCAATAACATTTCTCTTTTTTTATTATTCTTTCAAGAGCCAACAATTTTAACATTCATAAACTTCATTATAAAAAATATGCACTGTTCAAGCATTCATTTAGAAAACAAAAAGTATTGCCACCACATCAAAATAATTAAACTAATTTCAAGATAGAATTCAAAATTCATGTACTTCTTGTTATTTTGCGATTAGAAACAATTTTCATTTAAGAAAGGTGAAGGATTTATGGGACTTTCATAACTTCAAGGCATAGTGATGAGCGGATAATTTATATGCTTTTTGGCATTGTTTTTAGATAGTTTTTACTATGAGTTTGTGTATTTTTCTGTGATTTCAGGTAATTTCTGGCTGAAATTGAGGGACCTGAGCAAAACTCTAATAAAAGGCTGACAAAGGACTGCTGATACTGTTGGATTCTGACCTCTCTGCACTTGAAATGGATTTTCTGGAGCTACAGAACTCCAAATGGCACGCTCTTAACGGCGTTAAAAAGTAGACATCCAGAGCTTTCCAGCAATATTTAATAGTTCATACTTTATTCGAGATTAGATGACGTAAACTGGTGCTCAATGACAGTTCCATGCTACATTCTGGAGTCAAACGCTAGAAACACGTCACGAACCAGAGTTGAACGCCAAAAACACGTTACAACATTGGCGTTCAACTCCAAAAGAAGCCTCTGCACGTGTAAAGCTCAAGCTCAGCCCAAGCACACACCAAGTGGGCCCTGGAAGTGGACTTATGCATTAATTACCTATTTCTGTAAACCCTAATAGCTAGTCTAGTATAAATAGGACATTTTATTATTGTATTAGACATCCTGGATTGTATTTTTGATCCTGTGATCATGTTTTGGGGGCTGGCCATTCGGCCATGCCTGGACCTTCATCACTTATGTATTTTCAACGGTGGAGTTTCTACACACCATAGATTAAGGGTGTGGAGCTCTACTGTACCTCAAGTTTTAATGCAATTACTACTATTTTCTATTCAATTAAGTTTATTCCTGTTCTAAGATATTCATTGCACTTCACCATGATGAATGTGATGATCCGTGACACTCATCAGTATTCTCACCTATGAACGCGTGACTGACAACCACCTCCGTTCTACCTTAGACCGGGCGTATATCTTTTGGATTCCTTAATCAGAATCTTCGTGGTATAAGCTAGAATTGATGGCGGCATTCATAAGAATCCGGAAAGTCTAAACCTTGTATGTGGTAATCCGAGTAGGATTCAGGGATTGAATGACTGTGACGAGCTTCAAACTCGCGATTGTTGGGCGTGATGACAAATGCAAAAGAATAAAGGGACTCTATTCCGACATGATCGAGAACCGACAGATGATTAGCTGTGCCGTGACAGAGCATTTGGACCTTTTTCACTGAGAGGATGAGATGTAGCCATTGACAACGGTGATGCCCTACATACAGCTTGCCATGGAAAGGAGTAAAAAGGATTGGATGAAGGCAGTAGGAAAGTAGAGATTCAAAAGGAGCACAACATCTTCATACGCCTATCTGAAATTCCCACTAATGATTTACATAAGTATTTCTATCTTTATTTTCTGTTTATTTATTATTATTATTCGAAAACTCCATAATCATTTATTATCCGCCTAACTGAGATTTACAAGATGACCATAGTTTGCTTCATACCAACAATCTTCGTGGGTTCGACCCTTACTTACGTAAGGTTATTACTTGGATGACCCAGTGCACTTGCTGGTTAGTTATGCGAATTTGTGAAGTTATGTTTGGACCATGATATCATGCACCAAGTTTTTGGAGCCATTACCAGGGAGAGAACGAACATGAATACCATTATCGGAAATCACAATTTTGCCTATCAAGTTTTTGGCGCTGTTGCCGGGGATTGTTCGAGTTTGGACAACTGATGGTTCATCTTGTTGCTTAGATTAGGTAATTTTCTTTTTGTTTTATCTTCAAAATTTTTTTTCCTTTTTTTTTGAAAATTATTCTAAATTTTTAAGAATGAATTCTAGAGTTTCATGGTAACATGTTGAAGCTTGGCTGGCTGTAAAGCCATATCCAAATTCTTTTGGAGTGAGGCTTCCACTTGTCAACATAAAAGGCATGTATATGGAATTGGATGAAGTATCAGCTGTTGCATGCCTGATTTATATCCTAAAGCTGGCTGGCTATTAAGCCATGTCCAACCCTTGGATTGGAGCTTTAGGTTAACATTGAAAGATTCCTGGAATTCTTATTAAAAATTTTGAATTTCTTATTTTCTTTTTCCTATATATTTTTCGAAAAAAATAAAAGAAAATACAAAAAAATCATAAAATCATAAAAACAAAAAATATTTTGTGATTCTTGTTTGAGTCTTGTGCCATGTTTTATGTTTGGTGTCAATTGCATATTCATCTTGTTCTTGCATTTTTCTAAAATTCATGCATTCATAGTGTTCTTCATGATCTTCAAGTTGTTCTTGGTAAGTCTTCTTGTTTGATCTTTAAATTTTCTTGTTTTGTGTTGTATGATGTTTTTCATGTGCATTTTTGCATTCATAGTGTCTAAGCATCAAAGATTTCTAAGTTTGGTGTCTTGCATGTTTTCTTTGCATAAAAAATTTTTCAAAATATGTTCTTGATGTTCATCATGATCTTCAAAGTGTTCTTGGTGTTCATCTTGATATTCATAGTGTTCTTGCATGCATCATTGGTTTTGATCCAAAAATTTTCATGTTTTTGGTCATTTTTGTGTTTTTCTTTCTCATCATTAAAAATTCAAAAATAAAAAATATCTTTTTCTTATTTCTCTCAAAATTTTGAAAATTTGAGTTGACTTAGTCAAAAATTTTTAAAATTAGTTGTTTTTTGTAAGTCAAGTCAAATTTTCAATTTTAAAAATCTTATCTTTTCAAAACTTTTTCAAAAGTCAAATCTTTTTCGTTTTTCTTATTAATTTTTGAAAATTTTTAAAATATTTTTCAAAATCTTTTTCTTAATTACATTTCAAAATTTCGAAAACTTTACTAACAATTAATGTGAATGATTCAAAAATTTGAAGTTTGTTACTTTCTTGTTACGAAAGGTTCAATCTTTAAATTCTAGAATCATATCTTTTAGTTTCTTGTTAGTCAAGTAATCAATTTTAATTTTTAAAATTAAATCTTTTTCAACCATATCTTTTTAATCAAATCTTTTTATCATATCTTTTTAAATCATATCTTTTTCAAAAATTTGATTTCAAAATATCCCTTCTATCTTCCAACATCTTATCTTTTCAAAATTAAATTTCAAATCTTTTTCAACTAACTAGTTGACTCTTTGTTTGTTTAACTATATCTTATCTTTTTCAAAACCACCTAACTAATTTTAGCTCTCTAATTTTCGAAAATTACCTCCCTCTTTTTCAAAAATTCTTTTAATTAACTAATTGTTTTAAATTTTAATTTTAATTTTATTTCTTCTCTTAATTTTCGAACATCACTAACCCTTTTTTCAAAATTAATTTTTGAATTCTCTCCCCCTCATCTTCTTCTATTTATTTATTTATTTACTAACACTTCTCTTCATCTCAAGAATCCGAACCTATCTTCACCCTTGTGTTTGGATTCTTACCTTTTCCTTTTTCTATTCCTTTTTTCTTCTACTAACATAAAGGAATCTTTCTACTGTGATAAAGAGGATCCCTATTATTATTTTTTGTTCCCTTCTTTTTCATATGAGCAGGAGCAAGGACAAGAATATTCTTGTTGAAGCAGATCCTGAACCTGAAAGGACTCTGAAGAGGAAACTAAGAGAAGCTAAATTACAACAACCCAGAGACAACCTTATACAAATTTTTGAAAAGGAAGAGGAGATGGCAGGCGAAAATAATAATGCAAGGAGGATGCTTAGTGACTATACTACACCTACTTCCGAATTTGATGGAAGAAGCATCTCAATCCCTGCCATTGGAGCAAACAATTTTGAGCTGAAACCTCAACTATTTGCTCTACTGCAACAGAACTGCAAGTTCCATGGACTTCCATCAGAAGATCCCTACCAGTTTTTAACTGAGTTCTAACAGATTTGTGAGACTGCTAAGATTAATGGAGTAGATCCTGAAGTCTTGATAAACCACTATTTTATGGTTTATCTTGTGCTTAATTGAGTGGATTTTATCAACTCTTTACCCACTTATTCATACTATTTGCATGGTTTTACATTTGCCTTCCTAATTATGTGCTTTGATTGAAAACATGCTTCTTTGGCCTTAAGTTCCCTATGTTTAATCCTCTCTTATTACCATTAGATGCCTTGATATGTGTGTTAAGTGTTTTCAGATATTATAGGGCAGGAATGGCTCAGAGGATGGAAAGGAAGAATGCAAAAATGGAAGGAATATAAGAAGTTGGAGAAACTGCTAAGCTGTCCAGCCTGACATCTTCGCACTCAAACAGCTATAACTTTAGCTACAGAGGTCCAAACGACGCGGTTCCAGTTGCGTTGGAAAGCTAACGTCCGGGGCTTCGATTTGATATATAATATGCCATAGTTGCTCTGATGCTAGATGACGCGAACGCGTGATCCACGCGGATGCGTCGCATCTGCGAACTTCAATCCGCGCGGCCGCGTGGTCGACGCCTTCGCGTCACTTGCCCGCGACCTGAACGTACCAGAATACGCAGGGGGCGATTTCTGGGCTATTTTTGACCCACTTTTTGGCCCAAAAAACATAGATTAGAGCCTATAAAGTGGGAGAATGCTTCCATTCATGATCATGCTCTCATAATTTATAATTTTAGTTTTAGATGTGGTTTTTAGAGAGAGAGGTTCTCTCCTCTCTCTTAGGATTAGGATTAGGATTAGGATTTACATTAGGATTAGGATTTCATCTTCTGAGTTCCAGGTTTATTATTCCTTTTATTTATTTTTCCAATTCAATTTATGAACTCTTTCATGCTAAATTTGAATTTATGTTTAAACGTAGTTTGATTGCCTTCTTCTATTTATGTTATTGATGCTTTTAATTTAATTTAGATTTTATTCCCTTTTGGCTTTGGTTGATTAATTGGTAACTCTTGAGTTGTCAAACCCATTGTTGACTGAAAATTGGAATTCTTCAAGAATCGATTCGAGATCCAATAACTCTAACTTTTCCCAAGGAAAGAATGGGACTTGAGGATTCGAATTAATTCATCCACTTAACTTACCTTCATAGTTAGAGGTTAACAAAGTGGGAGAAAAATCCAATTCTCATCACAATTGATAAGGATAACTAGGATAGGACTTCCAGTTCTTATACCTTGCCAAGAAATTTTATTATTGTTAATTTATTTTACTTGTCATTTAAATATACTTGTGCCCATTGCCCAAACTCCAAAACCCCAATTTACAAACTCATAACCAATAATAAGAACATACCTCCCTGCAATTCCTTGAGAAGACGACCCGAGGTTTAAATACTTGGTTATCAATTTTAAAGGGGTTTGTTACTTGTGACAACCAACACGTTTGTATGAAAGGACTTTTGTTGGTTTAGAAGCTATACTTGCAACGAGAATTTATTCTGAATTTTAGGCCACGCAAAAGTTCTCTCATCAAAATGGCGCCGTTGCCAGGGAATCGCAAACGTGTACCTTATTATTAGTTATTGTAAATATTTTTCAAAAAAAAAATTTATATTTTTTTCAAAATCTTACCTTATCCTTTTTTCAAAAATCATATTTTTTTTTCTAAATCCTATCATATCTTTTTCAAAATCTTATCTTTTTCAAAATATTTTTTTTAGTTTTTGTTTTTATTTTCTTCTACTACTATGAACTCTCACCCCTTTGGCTATGAGTCTGGTTATAACTATGTTGCAGGAAGAGGAGATTATAATGGGAACAAGCATCAAGGTTGGAACAATCAAAGATGGGAAGAGCCACAAGGATTTAATCAACCCTCATGGCAACAACCACCTCCATACGCCTATGAACCCCCTCCTCAATATAGCTTTGGACCACTATACTCACGAGCCCCTTACCACCAAACACCCTCATACGATCCTAACCCGTACCCACCATACCAACCACCTTATGAGCCAAATGAACTATACACAGAACCACCACCTCAATACACACTATCTCCTTACCATTATCAAGATGAACCACCTTCCTACCATGAACCCCTTCTCCCAACAAATGAACCTTCCTATCCACCCCAAACCTCCATGGAGAAAGCATTTACCAATCTAAACTCTACTATACAAGCTCTCGCCGCCCGAATCGGACCACCAAATACCTTCAACAATCAACCCTCAAGCTCTAGTGCACTTCCTTTTCAACCACATAATGATCCGCCCATCCCATCACCACCATCCATGGAAGAGCACCCACATCCATCAATCCAAGAGCAAGATGATCCCAATGATGCTATTGATATGGAACAAGAGAGAGAGAGGATCATCTTCGCGAATCCATACTTCATAAGGAGCTAGAAGAGGCACTAAAGATGAAGGTAGGAGAGACCCTTGAAGATGAAGGAGTAATTGAAGAGAGTTGTCACGGAAAGGTAATCATCAAGGAGGAACAAGAGTCAAGGGATCATTTCCCGAAAACAGTAGATCAATTTTATGCAACCCTTCATCAATTAGAGCAAGCAATATATCAATTAGCTTCCCGACGTTCGAACACTCAAGGAACCCTCATGGCTTCATGTGGACAATCTAATGAAGAACGTAGCATGCAGGAGACATTAGAAACTCTAGTGGACAATAAGGAGCATGAATTTGTACTGGAACAAGTGGAGGAAGCCGGAATTATTAAAGAGGAAGAAGTGGTTGAAGACTTAGGGGATGCAGAATCTCCAGGAGAAATTCAAGTCATAAAGACTCCTTCCAAGGTATTTGAAATTGATGTTGAGGAGGGTGTAAAACCTCCAAGGCATGTCATAATAGAAGACTTGGAAGAGGTTAATCAAGAGATGGAGATTCAAGAAGAAGAGGCACAACCTCCCATGCCCTTGGTGCGCAATGAAGAAGAGTTTGAATTAGAAGAAAGCTACCAAGAGGAAGAGGTTGAAATCAAAGAAGTTTGCAAAGACGTGGAAGTTGTCAAAGAGCATAAGGGAGTGGAGCTTGAAATCACCTTGCCAAAGTTATTGGAGACCCCTCCCCCTAAGTTTCCATCATCCTTCACAACATTCAAGTGAGTAAAATTCATATCCCTTAGCTTTCTAACCCCACTTGAATATGGGCTACTAGAGACGGATGGTCAACTTAGAGCTCTTTGTGGCATTGAGAGTAAGAGGAAGATGGTCAGTGGTAAGAATTGTCCTGTAAGGTTCATTATGGTTGGAAGTTCAAAATTTAAACGCAAAGATTGGTATAGAGCTCAATTGAATGGGTCTAGGAAGTTGTTTGGACGCTTCAGTGAGAATTCTAAAGCTGAACCACCCGGATGGAATCATGATAATCAACTTGAAGACGGGTGTAGAAACAAGATTTGGGATCCCGGAGGATATTGGAATTGCAAACATTGGTGGAGATTCCTGGATCAATACACGCATAAGCCACCATGACAAGGAGCTCACCAAATGTCCAACTTAAGGATTTTAACTAAAAGTGCTAGGTGGGAGACAACCCACCATGGTATGAACGTCCATTTTCAGTTTTAATTCTAGTATGTTTTGTTTGTTTTTGAAATTTTATTGAACCTAGAATCATGCATAGCATTCATCTTAAGCATTGCATTCTGCATATTGCATAAAAAAAGGGGAAACCCGCACGCGACGCGGCAGCGTCGCTAACGCGTCCGCGTCACTAGTGCGTTGGGTAGAAAAGAATTGAACAGAGAGTCACGCGAGAGCATGGCTAGAGGCGCGCCTTTAGCATAATTTGACCCCACGCGACCGCGTCATGTGGAACTTTGGCCTCCCATGCGACCGCGTCACCCACGCGGCCGCGTGCCATGAAAATCGACGTCAAAAAGGTGCATGGTCGAAAGTTGTGCTGGAATTGGGCTGGACTCGTGCTAGAAGCCCAAGCCCTCCCACGCGAACGCGTGCCCCACGCGGCCGCGTCCTCCTTCAAAAATGGCCATCCACGCGATCGCGTCACCCACGCGACCGCGTCACCCAGATTTTTGGCAAAATACAATTCAAACAGAGAGTTGTGCGAATGCGAGGCTGCACTCGCGCCACTAGCACAAATCAAGTGACGCGATCGCGTGACCACGCGTCCGCGTCGCCTGACCTTATTGCGCACCACGCGGCCGCGTCACCCACGCGACTGCGTCGCCAGCATCGCACAGCTTAATCTAATATGCCAAAATATTTTATCTTTTCTTCCCCAATCCTAATTTTTCCTCCCTCCTTTCTTACTTACTTCTTCTTCCCTTCTTTCCCTTCTCATTCTTCTTATCTTTTATTTTCTTTTACTTAATTGCATACTTTCATTCATTGCATTATTTTTATTGGTGTTGGAATTTTATTTGGGTTATTGTTTTCTCTATATTTTTGTGGATTATTTGACAATTATATATTACTTTTTAAAGGGTTGCTTGCATGTTCAATTTAATACTTTCAAATAGCTTATTTACCATGCATGCTATGTGTTTGTGAAAACGCCCGTATGGCATTGTGCACTATTTTTAAGATTTCTTTAAATCTACTACTATAAATGCTTGCTTTTCACAAAACCCTTTTTATATTTTATTAATTAAATATAATTGTTATTACAAACATGTTGTTAGTTTGAAAGACTTGGTAATCTAACTTGGACATTGAATGCTTGATCTATGCTACTCATGCCTTTGTCAGCATGCCAATAAACACCTTCCATTCACTTGTTATCATATGCACTAGCTATTTTCCATTGATGACTTTTCACATGTACTCATGAGCGTGTGTTAACGTCATTCTTCTTTATTGTGCATTGATTACCACCTTTCCCGCTCTCTTCCTTGCTCTAACCCTTCGCTCTAAAAATTACTTTCTTTTTCCCTTTTCAGGATGGCCACCAAGAAGGGTATAGAGAAAGCTACTCCCAAATCACCGGCAAGGAAAGGAATAAAATGAGCCCCAGTTGAAGCAACCCGTCCACTTGTATATCTTAGCATGCACCGAGGACGGTGCAATCTTTAAGTGTGGGGAGGTCGATACCGATCTCTGTGGGTTAGCTATTTTTTTCTTTTCAACACCATTGTTTTATTTTCTTTGTTTATTCATTATTGCATTTGCATATTTGATTGCATGTTTGTTTGATTTTATGCATTTAGTTACTACTTGGTTGAAGTAATATTTTCTTTTCAAGAAATTTTTATAGTATTTCACTAATTTAAATTGAAAAAAAAATTTATGTGTTAAATTTGTTTGAAGTTGTATTTGGAACATGGTTTTTGAGCCAAAGAACACACAACCTGTGAGATTTTGAACTTAATTGTACGGTTACATTATTTAACCATAATATTTTATTCTTGTGTGTTTTCTTCTATATGATTGTAATCTTTGCTTTGTTCCATTCTGTATGTCCATTGTTTAGTATATTTACATGCTTGCATATGATTGAGGCCATTATTTGATTTTAGCTCACTTATCCCAAATAAAGCCTACCTTCTACGTCACCCTTGTTAACCCCCTTGAGCTTTTAAATTCCCCCTTGTTTTATAACCACATTACTAGCCTTAAGCAGAAAAACAAAATAAAAATCCCAAGTTGAATCCTTGGTTAGCTTAAGATAGAAATTATGTAATTGTTTAAGTGTGGGAAAACCTTATGGGAACATGGATGATAGAAACAAGGTAGAAAGTTGAAAAGAATAAAGATATTTCAAAATAAAAAAAATTTGGGAAGCATGCTCATGTGAAATCAAGGTAATTAAATTACCATGTGCATATAAAAAAAATTCAGTATTTAAATAAAAGGGATACAAAAGAATTCCCCAAATGCAAAATAAAGCAATGCACATGGGACAAAATTCAAAAATAAGTTTGATACATGAGCATGTAATACAAAAGTGGAAAAAATTTGGGTACTTAGGTAAAGAATTTTAAATTTTATAAAATATGTATATGTTAAGTGAGATCTTAGACTACTCAAGGATTCACTTTACTAGCTCACTTAGCCTTATATATACCCTTACCTTTACCTCAGCCCCATTACAACCCTGAAAAGACCTCATGATGTTTGCATTGGTATGCTAAATATTTGTTGATTGATTAGATGAAGAACAAAGTTTTAGAAAGCATGACCAGAGAAGAGTAGAGTGATTACCCTATACACTAGAGAGATTAGAGTGATATACACTACCAGTGAGGGTTCAGTGCTTAATTCTATGTTCCCTGATTTCATGAGCTATCTCTTACAAGTTTACTTGTCTTTATTTTATATGATTTGATTAGTGAAATCTGATTTATGTTTGTCTTGGAGAACTTATTTATTTTTAACCAAGTAGGTAAAAACATTTTTGCATGTAGTTGCATTCATATAGGTAGGTTGCATTTCATACATCCTACCATTCCTCTTCATCTTTATAGTTTCTCTTGAGCTTAGCATGAGGACATGCTATTGTTTAAGTGTGGAGAGGTTGATAAACCACTATTTTATGGTTTATCTTGTGCTTAATTGAGTGGATTTTATCAACTCTTTACCCACTTATTCATACTATTTGCATGGTTTTACATTTGCCTTCCTAATTATGTGCTTTGATTGAAAACATGCTTCTTTGGCCTTAAGTTCCCTATGTTTAATCCTCTCTTATTACCATTAGATGCCTTGATATGTGTGTTAAGTGTTTTCAGATATTATAGGGCAGGAATGGCTCAGAGGATAGAAAGGAAGAATGCAAAAATGGAAGGAATACAAGAAGTTGGAGAAACTGCTAAGCTGTCTAACCTGACCTCTTCACACTCAAACAGCTATAACTTTAGCTACAGAGGTCCAAACGACGCGGTTCTAGTTGCGTTGGAAAGCTAACGTCCGGGGCTTCGATTTGATATATAATATGCCATAGTTGCTCTGACGCTAGGTGACGCGAACGCGTGATCCATGCGAACGCGTCGCATCTGCGAACTTCAATCCGCGCGGCCGCGTGAGCGACGCTTCCGCATCACTTGCCTGCGACCTGAACGTACCAGAATACGCAGGGGGCGATTTCTAGGCTATTTTTGACCCAGTTTTCAGCCCGAAAAACACAAATTAGAGGCTATAAAGTGGGGGAATGCATCCTTTCATGATCATGCTCTCATAATTCATAATTTTAGTTTTAGATGTAGTTTTTAGAGAGAGATGTTCTCTCCTCTCTCTTAGGATTAGGATTAGGATTAGGATTTACATTAGGATTAGAATTTCATCTTCTGAGTTCCAGGTTTATAATTCCTTTTATTTATTTTTCCAATTCAATTTATGAACTCTTTCATGCTAAATTTGAATTTATGTTTAAACGTAGTTTGATTGCCTTCTTCTATTTATGTTATTGATGCTTTTAATTTAATTTAGATTTTATTCCCTTTTGGCTTTGGTTGATTAATTGGTAACTCTGGAGTTGTCAAACTCATTGTTGACTGAAAATTGGAATTCTTCAAGAATTGATTTGAGATCCAATAACTCTAACTTTTCCCAAGGAAAGACTGGGACTTGAGTATTCGAATTAATTCATCCACTTAACTTACCTTCATAGTTAGAGGTTAACAAAGTGGGAGAAAAATCCAATTCTCATCACAATTGATAAGGATAACTAGGATAGGACTTCCAGTTCTTATACCTTGCCAAGAAATTTTATTATTGTTAATTTATTTTACTTGTCATTTAAATATAACTGTGTCCATTGTCCAAACTCCAAAACCCCAATTTACAAACTCATAACCAATAATAAGAGCATACCTCCCTGCAATTCCTTGAGAAGACGACCCGAGGTTTAAATACTCGGTTATCAATTTTAAAGGGGTTTGTTACTTGTGACAACCAAAACGTTTGTATGAAAGGACTTTTGTTGGTTTAGAAGCTATACTTGCAACGGGAATTTATTCTGAATTTTAGACCACGCAAAAGTTCTCTCATCAAGTCTACAGGCTCATGCTTTTCCCTTTTGCTATAAGAGACAGAGCTAAAACATGGTTGGACTCACAACCTAAAGATAGCCTGAATTCTTGGGATAAGCTAGTCACGACCTTCTTGGCTAAGTTCTTTCCTCCTCAAAAGCTGAGCAAGCTTAGAGTGGATGTTCAGACTTTTAAACAAAAAGATGGTGAATCCCTCTATGAAGCTTGGGAAAGATACAAACAAATGACCAAAAGGTGTCCTTCTGACATGCTTTCAGAGTGGACCATTCTGGATATATTCTATTATGGTCTATCTGAGTTCTCCAAGATGTCATTGGAACATTCTGCAGGTGGATCCATTCACCTAAAGAAAACGCCTGTAGAAGCTCAAGAACTTATTGACATGGTTGCAAATAACCAGTTCATGTATGTACACTTCTGAGAGGAATTACGTGAATAATTGGACGCCTCAGAGGAAGGGAGTTCTTGAAATTGATACTCTGAATTCCATATTGGCTCAGAACAAAATGTTGACTCAGCAAGTCAACATGATTTCTCAAAGTCTGAATGGATGGCGAAATGCATCCAACAGTACTAAAGAGGCATCTTCTGAAGAAGAAGCTTATGATCCTGAGAACCCTGCGATAGCAGAGGTAAATTATATGGGTGAACTTTATGGAAACACCTATAATTCTTCATGGAGAAATCATCCAAACTTCTCATGGAAGGATCAACAAAAGCCTCAACAAGGCTTTAATAATGGTGGAAAAAATAGACTCGGCAATAGCAAGCCTTATCCATCATCTTCTCAGCAACAGACAGAGAATTCTGAGCAGAGCACCTCTAATTTAGTAAACTTAGTCTCTGATCTGTGTAAGGCCACTTTAAGTTTCATGAGTGAAACAAGGTCCTCCATTAGAAATTTGGAGGTACAAGTGGGCCAGCTGAGTAAGAAAATCACTGAAACTCCTCCAAGTACTCTCCCAAGCAACACTGAAGAAAATCCAAAAAGAGAGTGCAAGGCCATTGATATAATCAACATGGCCAAACCTAGGGAGGAAGGAGAGGACGTGAATCCCAATGAGAAAGACCTCATGGGACGTCTCTCAAGCAAGAAGGAGCCCCCTATTGAGGACCCAAAGGGATCTGAAGGTCATATAGAGACCATAGAGATCCCATTAAACCTCCTTCTGCCATTCATGAGTTCTGAAGACTATTCTTCCTCTGAAGAGGATGAAGATGTAACTGGAGAGCAAGTTGCTCAATATATAGAAGCCATCATGAAGCTGAAATGCCAAGTTGTTTGGTAATGAGGCTTGGGAAGGTGAACCTCCCTTGCTCATTAGTGAACTAGATACATGGGTTCAGCAAACTTTACCTCAAAAGAGACAAGATCCTAGCAAATTCTTAATACCCTGTACCATAGGCACCATGACCTTTGAGAAGGCTCTGTGTGACCTAGGGTCAGGCATAAATCTTATGCCACTCTCTGTAATAGAGAAGCTGGGGATTATTGAGGTACTGCCTGCCATATTCTCATTACAAATGGCAGACAAGTCAGTAAGACAAGCTTATGGATTGGTAAAGGACGTGTTGGTAAAGGTTGAAGGCCTTTACATCCCTGCTGATTTTATAATCTTAGACACTAGGAAGGAGGAGGATGAATACATCATCCTTGGAAGACCTTTCCTAGGCACAGTAGGAGCTATGATAGATGTTAACAGAGGAGAATTAGTCCTTCAATTGAATGGGGACTACCTTGTGTTTAAGATCCAAGGGTGTTCTTCTTTAACAATGGAGAGGAAAGCATGAAAAGCTTCTCTCAGTATAGAGTCAAACAGAGCCCCCACAATCAAACTCTAAGTTTGGTGTTGGGAGGCTACAACATTGACCTGATCACCTGTGAGGCTCCATGAGAGTCCACTGTCAAGCTAGTGACATTAAAGGAGCGCTTATTGGGAGGCAACCCAATTTTTATTTATCTAATTTTATTTTTCTTTTATTATTCTTTTATGTTTTATTAGGTTCATGATCATGTGCAGTCATAAAATAAATACTAAAATTAAAAACAGAATAAAAAACAGCAGAAGAAACAGCACACCCTGGAAGAAGGACTTACTGGCGTTTAAACGCCAGTAAGGAACATCTGGCTGGCGTTGAACGCCAGAAACAAGCAGCATCCTGGCGTTCAAATGCCAGGAATACACCCTGAGGAGAGCTGGCACTGAACGCCAGAAACAAGCATGGATTGGCGTTCAACGCCAGTAACATGCTACAAATGGGCGTTGAACGCCCAAAACAAGCATGAAGCTGGTGTTCAACGCCAGAAACAAGCATCAATCTGGCGTTGAACGCCAGGATTGCATGCAGAGAGTGTTTTACATGCCTCATTGGTGCAGGGATGAAAAATCCTTGACACCTCAAGATCTGTGGACCCCACAGGATCCTCACCTACCTCAACTCACCTTCTCTCTTCTTCACCAATCACCTCAATCTCTCTTCCCCATCACCTCTTGACCACTCACATCCATCCATCCTTTCCCACCCAATCCCACCCATATGGCCGACACATACCCATCTCTCCCTCTCCTCAATATCTTCTTCTTCTTCCATTCTTTCTTATTTTCCTCGAGGGTGAGCAACATTCTAAGTTTGGTGTGGTAAAAGCATAGCTTTTTTTTGTTTTTCCATAACCATTGATGGCACCTAACGCCAAAGAAACCTCAACAAAAAAAAGAGAAAAGGGAAGATAAAAGCTTCCACCTCTGAGTCATGGGAGATGGAGAGATTCATCTCAAAGGTCCATAGCTCAGTAGTAAAGCATTTGACTACATATCAAGAGAGCATGAGGAATTCCCTCATCAAGAAATCCCTGAGATACCTCAAGGGATACATTTTCCTCCACATAATTATTGGGAGCAACTAAGGATAGGAGCACCAAAATCACTAGGGATCAAGCAACAGAGGCAAGGAAGAGACATAGAGGAGCTCAAAAAGCACCATTGGTCCTTCAAGAAGGCGCCACCCTCACTAAGGTGGACTCATTCCTTGTTCTTATTTCTCTGTTTTTCTATTTTTATGCTTCATGTTTGTCTATGTTTGTGTCTTTATTACATGATCATTAGTATGTAGTAACTATGTCTTAAGGCTATTAATAATTCCATGAATCCTTCACCTCTCTTAAATGAAAAATGTTCCTAATTCAAAAGAACAAGAAGTACATTAATTTCGAATTCATCCTTGAAATTAGTTTAATTATATTGATGTGGTGACAATACTTTCTGTTTTCTGAATGAATGCTTAAACAGTGCATATTTTTGATCTTGTTGTTTATGAATGTTAAAATTGTTGGCTCTTGAAAGAATGATGAACAAAGAGAAATGTTAATGATAATCTGAAAAATCATGAATTTGATTCTTGAAGCAAGAAAAAGCAGTGAATAGCAAAAGCTTGCAAAAAAAAAGTGGCGAAAAAAAATAAAATAAATAGAAAGAAAAAGAAAAGCAAGCAGAAAAAGCCAATAGCCCTTAAAACCAAAAGGTAAGGGTGAAAAGGATCCAAGGCTTTGAGCATCAATGGATAGGAGGGCCCAATGAAATAAAATCCAGGCCTAAGTGGCTAAATCAAGCTGTCCCTAACCATGTGCTTGTGGCATGCAGGTCCAAGTGAAAAGCTTGAGACTGAGTGGTTAAAGTCGTGATCCAAAGCAAAAAGAGTGTGCTTAAGAACTCTGGACACCTCTAACTGGGGACTTTAGCAAAGCTGAGTCACAATCTGAAAAGGTTCACCCAGTTATGTGTCTATGGCATTTATGTATCTGGTGGTAATACTGGAAAACAAAATACTTAGGGCCATGGCCAAGACTCATAAAAGTAGCTGTGTTCAAGAATCAACATACTTAACTAGGAGAATCAATAACACTATCTGAAACTCTGAGTTCCTATAGATGCCAATCATTCTAAACTTCACAGGATAAAGTGAGATGCCAAAATTGTTCAGAAGCAAAAAGCTACAAGTCCCGCTCATCTAATTAGAACTAATATTCATTGATATTTTAGGATTTATAGTATATTCTCTTCTTTTTATCCTATTTAATTTTTAGTTGCTTGGGGACAAGCAACAATTTAAGTTTGGTGTTGTGATGAGCGGATAATTTATACGCTTTTTGGCATTGTTTTTAGGTAGTTTTTAGTAGGATCTAGCTACTTTTAGGGATGTTTTCATTAGTTTTTATGTAAAATTCACATTTATGGGCTTTACTATGAGTTTGTGTGTTTTTTTGTGATTTCAGGTAATTTCTGGTTGAAATTGAGGGACCTGAGCAAAACTCTGATAAAATGCTGACAAAGGACTGCTGATGCTGTTGGATTCTGACCTCTCTACACTCGAAATGGATTTTCTAAAGCTACAGAACTCCAAATGGCGCGCTCTTAATGGCGTTGGAAAGTAGACATCCAGAGCTTTCTAGAAATATATAATAGTTCATACTTTATTCAAGATTAGATGACGTAAACTGGTGCTCAACGCCAGTTTCATGCTTCATTCTGGAGTCAAACGCTAAAAACACGTCACGAACCAGAGTTGAACGCCAAAAACACGTTACAACATTGGCGTTCAACTCCAAAAGAAGCCTCTGCACGTGTAAAGCTCAAGCTCAGCCCAAGTACACATCAAGTGGGCCCCAGAAGTGGATTTATGCATTAATTTCCTATTTCTGTAAACCCTAGTAGCTAGTCTAGTATAAATAGGACATTTTATTATTGTATTAGACATCCTGGATTGTATTTTTGATCCTGTGATCATGTTTTAGGGGCTGGCCATTCGGCGATGCCTGGACCTTCATCACTTATGTATTTTTAACGGTGGAGTTTCTACACACCATAGATTAAGGGTGTGGAGCTCTGCTGTACCTTAAGTTTTAATGCAATTACTACTATTTTCTATTCAATTCAGTTTATTCCTGTTCTAAGATATTCGTTGTACTTCACCATGATGAATGTTATGATCCGTGACACTCATCAGTATTCTCACCTATGAACGCGTGACTGACAACCACCTCCGTCCTACCTTAGACCGGGCGCATATCTTTTGGATTCCTTAATCAGAATCTTCGTTGTATAAGCTAGAATTGATGGCGGCATTCATGAGAATCCGGAAAGTCTAAACCTTGTATGTGGTAATCCAAGTAGGATTCAGGGATTGAATGACTGTGACGAGCTTCAAACTCGCGATTGTTGGGCGTGATGACAAAACGCAAAAGAATAAAGGGACTCTATTCCGACATGATCGAGAACCGACAGATGATTAGCCGTGCCGTGACAGAGCATTTGGACCTTTTTCACTGAGAGGATGGGATGTAGCCATTGACAACGGTGATGCCCTACAAACAGCTTGCCATGGAAAGGAGTAAAAAGGATTGGATGAAGGCAGTAGAAAAGCAGAGATTCAAAAGGAGCACAACATCTTCATACGCCTATCTGAAATTTCCACTAATGATTTACATAAGTATTTCTATCTTTATTTTCTGTTTATTTATGATTATTATTCGAAAACTCCATAATCACTTATTATCCGCCTAACTGAGATTTACAAGATGACCATAGCTTGCTTCATACCAACAATCTCCGTGGGAGTACTCACGTAAGGTTTATTACTTGGACGACCCAGTGCACTTGCTTGTTAGTTATGCGAAGTTGTGAAGTTATGTTTGGACCATGGTATCATGCACCAAGTTTTTGGAGCCATTACCAGGGAGAGAACGAACATGAATGCCATTATCAAAAATCACAATTTTGCCTATCACATAGACACTAGACACTAATGATCATGTAATAAAGACACAAACATAGACAAAACATAAAGCATAAGGAACGAAAAATAGAAAAACAAATAACAAGGAAATTAAAGAACGGGTCCACCTTAGTGATGGCGGCTAGTTCTTCCTCTTGAAGATCTAGTTCTTCCTCTTGAAGATCATATGGAGTGCTTAAGCTCCTCAATGTCTCTTCCTTGCCTTTGTTGCTCCTCCCTCATGGCTCTTTGGTCCTTTCTTATTTCATGGAGGATAATGGAGTGCTCTTGGTGCTCCATCTTTAGTGCTTTTGGTGCTCCTATCCTTAGTTGCTCCCAATAGTTGTGTGGAGGAAAATGTATCCCTTGAGGTATCTCGGGGATTTCTTGATTAGGGAATTTCTCATGCCCTTGTTGAGGTCCATGAGTGGGCTCTCTTGTTTGCTCCATCCTCTTTTTAGTGATGGGCTTTTAAGATGAATCTCTCCATCTCTCATGACTCGGAGTTGGAAGCAACTACCTTCCCTTTTCCTCTTCCTAGAGGTTTCTTCGGCCTTAGGTGCTGGTGCACGAAATTGTGATTCATTCTTTTCACAACTCAAACAGTCCCCGGTAATGGCTCCAAAAACTTGGTGCTCAATACCATGGTCTAAACATAATTTCACAACTTCGCACAACTAACCAGCAAGTGCACTGGGTCTTCCAAGTAATAAACCTTACGCGAGTAAGGGTCGATCCCACGGAGATTGTTGGTATGAAGCAAGCTATGGTCACCTTGTAAATCTTAGTCAGACAGATTCAAATGGTTATGGATGATATACGAATTAAGCATAAAGATAGAGATACTTATGTAATTCATTGGTGAGAATTTCAGATAAGCGCATGGAGATGCTTTGTCCCTTCCGTCTCTCTGCTTTCCTACTGTCTTCATCCAATCCTTCTTACTCCTTTCCATGGCAAGCTGTATATTAGGCATCACCGCTGTCAGTGGCTACAATCCCGTCCTCTCAGTGAAAATGTTCAACGCACCCTGTCACGGCACGGCTAATCATCTATCGGTTCTCAATCAGGTTGGAATAGAATCTATTGATTCTTTTGCGTCTGTCACTAACGCCCAGCCTTCAGGAGTTTGAAGCTCGTCACAGTCATTCAATCATTGAATCCTACTCAGAATACCACGGACAAGGTTTAGACCTTCCGGATTCTCTTGAATGCCGCCATCAATTCTAGCTTATACCACGAAAATTCCGATTAAGGGATCCAAGAGATATCCACTCAATCTAAGGTAGAACAGAGGTGGTTGTCAGGCACACGTTCATAGGTGAGAATGATGATGAGTGTCACGGATCATCACATTCATCAAGTTGAGGAACAAGTGATATCTTAGAACAAGAACAAGCTGAATTGAATAGAAGAACAATAGTAATTGCATTAATACTCGAGGTACAGCAGAGCTCCACACCTTAATCTATAGTGTGTAGAAACTCCACCGTTGAAAATACATAAGAACAAGGTCTAGGCATGGCCAAATGGCCAGCCTCCCAATGATCTAAGAACTAGGCATCCAAAGATGATCAAAAGATCTAAAATGATCCAAAGATGAGAATACAATAGTAAAAGGTCCTATTTGTAGAGAACTAGTAGCTTAGGGTTTACAGAAATGAGTAAATGACATAAAAATCCACTTCCGGGCCCACTTGGTATGTGCTTGGGCTGAGCATTGAAGCTTTTTCATGTAGAGACTTCTCTTGGAGTTAAACGCCAGCTTTTGTGCCAGTTTGGGCATTTAACTCCCATTCTTGTGCCAGTTCCGGCGTTTAACGCCGGGCAGTTTTGAGCTGATTTGGAACGCCGGTTTGGGCCATCAAATCGCGAGTAAAGTATGAACTATTATACATTGCTGGAAAGCCCAGGATGTCTTCTTTCCAACGCAATTGAGAGCGCACCAATTGGGCTTCTGTAGGTCCAGAAAATCTACTTCGAGTGCAGGGAGGTCAGAATCCAACAGCATCTACAGTCCTTTTCAGCCTCTGAATCAGATTTTTGCTCAGGTCCCTCAATTTCAGCCAGAAAATACTTGAAATCACAGAAAAACACACAAACTCATAGTAAATTCCAGAAAAGTGAATTTTAAATAAAAACTAATAAAAATATAATAAAAACTAACTAAAACATACTAAAAACATACTAAAAACAATGCCAAAAGCGTATAAATTATCCGCTCATCACAACACCAAACTTAAATTGTTGCTTGTCCCCAGTCAACTGAAAATCAAATAAGATAAAAAGAAGAGAATATGCAATGAATTCCAAAAACATCTATGAAGATCAGTATTAATTAGATGAGCGGGGCTTTTAGCTTTTTGCCTCTGAATAGTTTTGGCATCTCACTCTATCCTTTGAATTTCAGAATGATTGGCTTCTATAGGAACTCAGAATCCAGATAGTGTTATTGATTCTCCTAGTTAAGTATGATGATTCTTGAACACAGCTACTTTATGAGTCTTGGCCGTGGCCCAAAGCACTCTGTCTTCCAGTATTACCACCGGATACATACATGCCACAGACACATAATTGGGTGAACCTTTTCAGATTGTGACTCAGCTTTGCTAGAGTCCCCAATTAGAGGTATCCAGGGTTCTTAAGCACACTCTTTTTGCCTTTGATCACAACTTCATTATTTTTTTCTTTTTTTTGTTTTCTCTTTTCTCTTTTTTTTTGAATATTCACTGCTTTTTCTTGCTTCAAGAATCATTTTTATGATTTTTCAGATCCTCAGTAACATGTCTCCTTTTTCATCATTCTTTCAAGAGCCAACATTCATGAACAACAAATTCAAAAGACATATGCACTGTTTAAGCATACATTCAAGAAACAAAAGTATTGCCACCACATCAAAATAAGTAATCTGTTATAAAATTCAGAATTCATGCAATTCTTCTCTTTTTCAATTAAGAACATTTTTTATTTAAGAAAGGTGATGGATTCATAGGACATTCATAACTTTAAGGCATAGACACTAAGACACTAATGATCATAAGACATAAACATAGATAAACATAAGCATGAAAATTCGAAAAACAAGAAAATAAAGAACAAGAAAATTAAAGAACGGGTCCACCTTAGTGATGGCGGCTTGTTCTTCCTCTTGAAGATCTTATGGAGTGCTTGAGCTCCTCAATGTCTCTTCCTTGCCTTTGTTGTTCCTCTCTCATGATTCTTTGATCTTCTCTAATTTCATGGAGGGGGATGGAATGTTCTTGGTGCTCCACCCTTAGTTGTCCCATGTTGGAACTCAATTCTCCTAGGGAGGTGTTGATTTGCTCCCAATAGTTTTGTGGAGGAAAGTGCATCCCTTGAGGTATCTCAGGGATTTCATGATGAGTGGGATCTCTTGTTTGCTCCATCCTTTTCTTAGTGATGGGCTTGTCCTCATCAATGAGGATGTCTCCCTCTATGTCAACTCCAACCGAATAACAGAGGTGACAAATGAGATGAGGGAAGGCTAACCTTGCCAAGGTAGAGGACTTGTCTGCCACCTTATAAAGTTCTTGGGATATGACCTCATGAACTTCTACTTCCTCTCCAATCATGATGCTATGAATCATGATAGCCCAGTCTATAGTAACTTCGGACCGGTTGCTAGTGGGAATGATTGAGCGTTGGATAAACTCCAACCATCCCCTAGCCACGGGCTTGAGGTCATGCCTTCTCAGTTGAACCGGCTTCCCTCTTGAATCTCTCTTCCATTGAGCGCCCTCTTCACAAATGTCTATGAGGACTTGGTCCAACCTTTGATCAAAGTTGACCCTTCTAGTGTAAGGGTGTTCATCTCCTTGCATCATGGGCAAGTTGAATGCCAACCTTACATTTTCCGGACTAAAATCTAAGTATTTCCCCCGAACCAATGTAAGCCAATTCTTTGGGTCCGGGTTCACACTTTGATCATGATTCTTGGTGATCCATGCATTGGCATAGAACTCTTGAACCATTAAGATTCCGACTTGTTGAATGGGGTTGGTAAGAACTTCCCAACCTCTTCTTCGAATCTCATGTCGGATCTCTGGATATTCACTCTTTTTGAGTTTGAAAGGGGCCTCGGGGATCACCTTCTTCATGGCCACAACTTCATAGAAGTGGTCTTGATGCACCCTTGAGATGAATCTCTCCATCTCCCATGACTCGGAGGTGGAAGCTTTTGCCTTCCCTTTCCTCTTTCTAGAGGTTTCTCCGGCCTTAGGTGCCATAAATGGTTATGGAAAAACAAAAAGCAATGCTTTTACCATACCAAACTTAGAAGTTTTGCTCGTCCTCGAGCAAAAGAAGAAAGAAGAGAGTAGAAGAAAAAGAATTAGAGTTCAGGCTTTCTTTAGGTTGTGAGTCCAACCATATCCTAGCTCTGTCTCTTACAACAAAAGGGAATAGCATAAGTCTGTAGATTTCAGGGTCAACCCTATTGGTCTTGACAGTGTCACAGATTTGCAAGAATTCAGCTAAAAATTGATGAGGATCTTCCAATGGAAGTCCATGGAACTTGCAATTCTATTGCATTAGAGAAACTAATTGAGGCTTAAGCTCAAAGTTGTTTGCTCCAATGGCAGGGATAGAGATGCTTCTCCCATAGAAGTCGGGAGTAGGTGCAGTAAAGTCACCCAGCACCTTCCTTGCATTGTTGGCATTGTTGTTGTTTTCGGCTGCCATGGGTTCTTCTTTGAAGATTTCTGTTAGGTCCTCTACAGAGAGTTGTGCCTTAGCTTCTCTTAGCTTTCGCTTCAAGGTCCTTTCAGGTTCAGGGTCAGCCTCAACAAGAATGCTTTTGTCTTTGCTCCTGCTCATATGAAAGAGAAGAGAACAAGAAAATATGGAATCCTCTATGTCACAGTATAGAGATTCCTTGAGGTGTCAGAGGAAAAGAAAAATAAAAAGAGAGGTAGAAGAATTCGAACTTATCAAAAGAGATGGAGTTCGAATTGTTCATTGAGGAGGAGTGTTAGTCTATAAATAGAAGGATGTGAGAAGAGGGGAAGAAATTTTTGAAAAGAAGTAACAGATTTTAAAATCATTTTGAAAAATACTGATTGATTTTCGAAAACTAAGAGTAGAAAAGAAATCAACTGATTTTTGAAAAAGATTTTGAAATTAGAGATTAAAAAGATATTATTGAAAAACTATTTTGAAAAAAAATGTGATTAAAAAGATATGATTCAAAAGTTATGATCTTAAAAAGATATGATTGAGAAGATATGATTTGAAAAACATTTTAAAAAGATTTGATTTTGAAAATTAATGACTTGGCTAATAAGAAAAGATATGATTCAAACATTAAACCTTTCTCAACAGAAAAGGCAACATACTTGAAATGTTGAATCAAATCATTAATTGATAGCAAGTATTTTTGAAAATGGAAAGAAATTGATTTTGAAAATATATGATTGAAAAGATTTGATTTGAAAAAGATTTGATTTTGAAAACTTTTGAAAACTTGAAAAAAATTTGAATTAAAAAACAGAATCCTCCCTCTTGTGCCATCCTGACGTTAAACGCCCAGAATGGTATACATTCTGGCGTTTAACGCCCAAAACTCACCCCTTTTGGGGTTAAACGCCCAGCCAGGCACCCTGGCTGGCGTTTAAACGCTAGTTTTCCTTCTTCACTGGGCGTTTTGAACGCCCAGCTTTTTCTGTGTAATTCCTCTGCTGTATGTTCTGAATCTTCAATTCTCTGTATTATTGACTTGAAAAGACACAAATTAAAAATATTTTTGAATTTTTAATGATGAGGAATAATCAAAATGCAACTAAAATCAAATAACAATGCATGCAAGACACCAAACTTAGAAGTTTGTATACTATTGACACTAGCAAAATGAGAATGCATATGAGAAACAACAAAACACTCAAGACAAGAGAATTTAAAGATCAGAACAAGGAAATCATCAAGAACATCTTGAAGATCAATGAAGACACATGCATGAACAAGAAGAACAGAAACATGCAGTTGACACCAAACTTAAAATGAGACACTAGACTCAACAAGAAACATAAAATATTTTTGATTTTTATGATTTTGTAATTTTTTTGGATTTTTCGAAAATTAAGTGGAAAAGAAAATAAAGATATCAAAATTCTTAATGAGAATTCGAGGAATCATGCAATGTTAGTCTAAAGCTTCAGTCTAAAGGAATTAGAAATGGCTAGCCAAGCTTCAGCAGGACATTGCATTCAAGAGCTAAATTGATGAGGATCAATCAGCTTTGGTGATGATAAGAACATCACCTTGAAACACTAGAATTCATTCTTAAGAACTCTAAAGAAAAATACCTAATCTAAGCAACAAGATGAACCGTCAGTTGTCCAAACTCAAACAATCCCCGGCAACGGCGCCAAAAACTTGGTGCACGAAATCGTGATTCATTCTTTTCACAACTCAAACAGTCCCCGGTAATGGCTCTAAAAACTTGGTGCTCAATACCATGGTCTAAACATAATTTCACAACTTCGCACAACTAACCAGCAAGTGCACTGGGTCTTCCAAGTAATAAACCTTACGCGAGTAAGGGTCGATCCCACGGAGATTGTTGGTATGAAGCAAGCTATGGTCACCTTGTAAATCTTAGTTAGGCAGATTCAAATGGTTATGGATGATATACGAATAAAGCATAAAGATAGAGATACTTATGTAATTCATTGGTGAGAATTTCAGATAAGCGTATGGAGATGCTTTGTCCCTTCCATCTCTCTGCTTTCCTACTGTCTTCATCCAATCCTTCTTACTCCTTTCCATGGCAAGCTGTATGTTGGGCATCACCGTTGTTAGTGGCTACAATCCCGTCCTCTCAGTGAAAATGTTCAACGCACCCTGTCACGGCACGGCTAATCATCTGTCGATTCTCAATCAGGTTGGAATAGAATCCATTGATTCTTTTGCGTCTGTCACTAACGCCCAACCTTCAGGAGTTTGAAGCTCGTCACAGTCATTCAATCATTGAATCCTACTGAGAATACCACGGACAAGGTTTAGACCTTCCGGATTCTTTTGAATGCCGCCATCAATTCTAGCTTATACCACGAAGATTCCGATTAAGGGATCCAAGAGATATCCACTCAATCTAAGGTAGAACGGAGGTGGTTGTCAGGCACAAGTTCATAGGTGAGAATGATGATGAGTGTCACGGATCATCACATTCATCAAGTTGAGGAACAAGTGATATCTTAGAACAAGAACAAGCTGAATTGAATAGAAGAACAATAGTAATTGCATTAATACTCGAGGTACAATAGAGCTCCACACCTTAATCTATGGTGTGTAGAAACTCCACCGTTGAAAATACATAAGAACAAGGTCTAGGTATGGCCGAATGGCCAGCCTCCCAATGATCTAAGAACTAGGCGTCCAAAGATGATCAAAAGATCTAAAATGATCCAAAGATGAGAATACAATAGTAAAAGGTCCTATTTGTAGAGAACTAGTAGCCTAGGGTTTACAGAAATGAGTAAATGACATAAAAATCCACTTCCGGGCCCACTTGGTGTGTGCTTGGGCTGAGCATTGAAGTTTTTTCGTGTAGAGACTTCTCTTGGAGTTAAACGCCAGCTTTTGTACCAGTTTGGGCGTTTAACTCCCATTCTTGTGCCAATTCCGGCGTTTAACGCCGGGCAGTTTTGAGCTGATTTGGAACGCCAGTTTGGGCCATCAAATCTGGGGCAAAGTATAAACTATTATATATTGATAGAAAGCCCAGGATGTCTACTTTCCAACGCAATTGAGAGCGCGCCAATTGGGCTTCTGTAGCTCCAGAAAATTCACTTCGAGTGCAGGGAGGTCAGAATCCAACAGCATCTATAGTCCTTTTCAGCCTCTGAATCAGATTTTTGCTCAGGTCCCTCAATTTCAGCCAGAAAATACCTGAAATCACAGAAAAACACACAAAATCATAGTAAAGTCCAGAAAAGTGAATTTTAAATAAAAACTAATAAAAATATAATAAAAACTAACTAAAACATACTAAAAACATACTAAAAACATACTAAAAACAATGCCAAAAGCGTATAAATTATCCGCTCATCAGGTGCCATTAATGGTTATGGAAAAACGAAAAGCAATGCTTTTTCCCATACCTTACTTAAAAGGTTTGCTCGTCCTCGAGCAAAAGAAGAAAGAAGGAAGGAGAAGAAGAAGAAATAGAGGAGATGGAGGTGTGTAGGAATTCGGCCAAGGGGGTGAAGTGTTAGAGATGTGTGAAATGGAAGGTGGTACGGAGGGTTATTTATAGGGTAAGGGAGAAAGGGTAATCGTGTGGAGAATGGGTGGGTTTGGAAGGGGAATGGTTTGAATTTGAATGGTGAGGTAGGTGTGTGTTGGGGAATAGTGTTATGGAAAAGTGTGAAGAAGAGGGAGAGTGAGGTGGGGTCGTCCAAGTAATACCTTACGTGAGTAAGGGTCGATCCCACGGAGATTGACGGCTTAAAGCAAGCTATGGTCATCTTGTAAATCTCAGTCAGGCATATTCAAATGGTTATGAGGTGTTGATAATTAAAAGATAAATAAAATAGAAAATAAAATACAGTTACTTATGTAGTTCCTTGGTGGGAATTTCAGATAAGCATTTGGAGATGCTTTGTTGCCTCTAAACCTCTGCTTTCCTATTATCCTCATCCAATCATGCATTCTCCCTTCCATGGCAAGCTGTATGTTGGTGGATCACCGTTGTCAATGGCTACCATCCGTCCTCTCAGTGAAAACATGTCCTCTACGGTTTCTCGCATGGCTAATCAGCTGTCGGTTCTCGATCGTGTCGGAATAGAATACATTTATTCTTTTGCACATTGTCACTGCGCCCAACAATCACGAGTTTGAAGCTCATCACAGTCATCCCATCCCAGATCCTACTCGGAATACTGACGGTTGGATTTCTATCAGTAAAGAAATTCACAAGAATATAATCGCGTTGTAAGTATAGTTTCTAAACCAGCAGAGAATCCTTTCGTACAAAAGTTTGGTTGTCATAAGTAACAAAACCCAATAAAATTTATAACCGAAGTATTCAAACCTCGGGTCGTCTTCTCAAGGAATTACAGGGAAGTATGATTTATTATTGGTTATGGAAAACAATATTTTTGGGATTTTGAAAAGTTGAACAGGAAAAATAAATTGCAGGAAAAATAAATAATAACAATAAAAACTCTTGGCAAGGTATGAGAATTGGAAGTCATATCCTAGTTATCCTTATCAATTGTGATGAGAATTGGCTTTTGCTCTCACTTGGTCAACCTCTAACGATGAAGGTATGTTAAGTGGATAAATTAATTTAATTCCTCAGGTCCTAGTCAATTCCTAAGAAAAGACTAGAGTTAGGGGAATCCAAATCAATCAGCAAAGAATTCTAATTTTCAATCAACAAGGAATTTGATAACTCAAGTGTCTTTAATTACTCAACACAAGCTAAGAATGTAAAAAGCTAAATTAAAATCATAAATATGAAATACCTCAAATTTCATTAAATAGAGAAATCAAATTAAACATGAGAATTCATGAATCAAAGTAATAGAATAAATAAATATAGACGAGAAACCAAAGTAAAGAAACATTGATCCTGGAATGAAGAAGAATAATCCTAAAACTAATAGAAATCCTAAATCCTAAATCCTAAGAGAGAGGAGAGAGGAGAGAGCCTCTCTCTCTAGAAACTACATCTAATCTGAATGGATGCATTCCTCCACTTTATAGCCTCTAATCTGTTTTTTCTGGGCCGAAATGTGGGTCAAAAACAGCCCAAAAATTGCCCCCAGTGATTTCTGTTAATTTTGCACATCGCGCATGTCACGTGTACACGTCATCCACGCGTGCGCGTCATTCATCGTTTTCCTTGCCACGCGTACACGTCATCCGCGCGTTTGCGTTAGGCACGCGAATGCGTCATTGCGATTTTCACCATTTCGCGTGGTCGCGTGAACCATGCGTCCACGTCGGTGTTCATTGGTCATTGATGAGCGGATAATTTATACGCTTTTTGGCATTGTTTTTAGGTAGTTTTTAGTAAGTTTAAGCTACTTTTAGGGATGTTTTCCTTAGTTTTTATGTTAAATTCACATTTCTGGACTTTACTATGAGTTTGTGTATTTTTCTGTGATTTTAGGTAAATTCTGACTGAAATTGAGGGATTTGAGCAAAACTCTGAAAAAGGCTGACAAAAGGACTGCTGATGTTGTTGGATTCTGACCTCCCTGCACTCGAAATGGATTTTCTGGAGCTACAGAACTCTAAATGGCGCGCTCTCAACGGCGTTGGAAAGTAGACATCCAGGGCTTTCCAGCAATATATAATAGTCCATACTTTATTCGAAGAATGACGACGTAACTTGGCGTTGAACGCCAAGTACATGCTGCTGTCTGGAGTTAAACGCCAGAAAAACGTCATGATCCGGAGTTGAACGCCCAAAACACGTCATAACTCGGAGTTCAACTCCAAGAGAAGCCTCAGCTCGTGGATTGAACAAGCTCAGCCCAAACATACACCAAGTGGGCCCCGGAAGTGGATTTATGCATCAATTACTTACTCATGTAAACCCTAGTAGCTAGTCTAGTATATATAGGACATCTATCTATTGTATTAGACATCCTGGATTGTATTTTGAATCCTGTGATCACGTTTTAGGGGGCTGGCCATTCGGCCATGCCTGGACCCTTTGCTTATGTATTTTCAACAGTGGAGTTTCTGCACACCATAGATTAAGGGTGTGGAGCTCTGCTGTACCTCAAGTATTAATGAAATTCCATTTTCTCTTATTCAATTCCTCTTTTATTCTCATTCCAAGATATTCATTCGCACCCAAGAACATGATGAAGGTGATGAGTAAATAACCCTCATTATCATTCTCACTTATGAACGCGCGTGATTGACAACCACTTCCGTTCTACATGCAACAGAGCTTGAATGTATATCTCTTAGATTCCCCAACAGAATCTTCGTGGTATAGGCTAGATAGATGGCGGCATTTATGAGGATCCGGAAAGTCTCACCTTGTCTGTGGTATTCCGAGTAGGATCCTGGGAATTCGGAAAGTCTCACCTTGTCTGTGGTATTCCGAGTAGGATTCCGGTAATGAATGACTGTGACGTGCTTCAAACCTGTAACCTGCCGGGCGTTAGTGACAGACGCAAAAGAATCAAGGGATTCTATTCCAGTAGGAGCGGGAACCAACCAGTGATTGGCCGTACTGTGACAGAGTGCGTGAGCATTAGCTTTCACTGCGAGGATGGGATGTAGCCATCAACCATGGGTGATGCCTCCAGACTGGTTAGCTGTGCGAGTGACAGCCGCATAGGATATTTCCCCGAGAGGATGAAAGTAGCCACAGCTGATGGTGAACCCCTATACAAATCTTGCCATGGAAAGGAGTAAGAAGGATTGAGTAGAAGCAGTGGGAAGGCAGACGTCCGTGAGCCATACAGCATCTCCATGCACTTATCTGAAATTCTCACCAATGAATCTACATAAGTGTTTCTATCCTTTTTATTCTGTATTTCCTTTTTATTTTATTAATTAGATTTAAACCCATAAATCCAATTTTAATCTGCCTAACTGAGATTTGCAAGGTGACCATAGCTTGCTTCATACCAACAATCTCTGTGGATTCGACCCTTACTCACGTAAGGTTATTACTTGGACGACCCAGTACACTTGCTGGTTAGTTGAACGGAGTTGTGAATTCAAATAAAGAAAATAAACAGTGCCCTAAGAGTAAACATCCTTAAAGTATAAAAGAACAAGTGATCACAATTTCGTCCACCAGTCATCTCCTTGGTTTCTTGTGTTTCTTCCATTTTTGCAAGCTTCCTCTCCATTCTCTACGCCATTCCCCTGCCCTGTAATCTCTAAAAACACTTAACACACATATCACGGCATCGAATGGTAATAAGAGGGGATTTAATCATAGCAAATTTAAGGCCAAAGAAGCATGTTCTCAATCAAAGCACAGAATCAGGAAGAAAAATGTAAAACATGCGAATTATATGAATAAGTGTGAGATTAGTGGATAAAATCCACTCAATTAAGCACAAGATGTACCACGAAATAGTGGTGCATCAAATCTCCCCACACTTCAACATTAGCATGTCCTCATGCTAAGCTCAAGAGAAGCTATAAGAGTGAAGAGGAATGGTAGAATGTATGAAATGCAATCCTATCTGTATGAATGCAACTACATGCAAAAATGCTTCTACCTACTTGGTGAAAAGTAAACAAATCCTTCAGGAAGAAATATGAACTGGACCTCACTAATTCAAATCTTAAAATAAGGTACATGTAAACTTGCAAAAGAAAATAGCTCATGAAAGCCGGGAACAGGGAATTGAGCTTCGAACCTTCACCGGAAGTGTATACACTCTAATTACTTAAGTGTTTTATGGTTCGATTCTCTCAATTCTCTACTAATCTTGCTTTCTAAGGCTTGCTCCTCATCTAACAATCAACAAAAATTTAATGCTCCAATACACAAATCAAGAGGTCTTTTGAGGGTTGTAATGGGGTCAAGGTCAAGGTAGGATTGTATTTGGTCAAGTGGACTGAAATATGAATCCTTAATTAACCTAAACTTCCCACTTAACTTAGGACAATCCATATAATCATAATATAAAACCTAACTATCCATTAACCATGTTTTCCACATATTCATGCATCCGAATTTGAGTACAACTCATATGCATTACTTTCACCATTTACTTTGGGGGCATTTTGTCCCCTTTTTATTTTTTTGCTCTTTTTCTTTTCTTTTTTCTCTATATTCTTTTTTCTTTTTTTCTATTTTTCTTTTCTTAATAAATATATTTTATTTTATTTTTTCTTTTTTTCTTTTTTCTTTTTTTTCTTTTTTCTTTTTTCTATTTTTTTCTTTTTTCTTTTTTCTTTTTTTCTTTTTCTTTTTCAATGCATATGATTAAAGTATTGAATGCATAAACATGTCGTCAACATTCTTGTTCATATTTTCAGAAGATTCTAACATACTCAATTCTCAAACCAAATGTTTTCAAACCCAATTTTCCCACACTTAAATCATAAGCACTCTCACTAGTCTAAGCTAACCAAGGATTCAAATTAAGGACATTATTATTTTTTGCTTAGAGTTAATGATGTGCTAAGTAAAGAATAAAAGGGATAAAATAGACTCAAATTGGTTTGCAAAGGATAATGAAAGGTTAAGGCCATATGGGTATGTAAGCTTAATGAAACAAGGCCTCAATCACATAAGTGCATGCATACATTAAATAATGGAAATATAGAATCAAGCAAGACAAAGATCACAATTTTAGAGAGAGAAACACACACCAAAAATAAAATATATTGGTTGATAAAATACAACCAATAAAATAGGCTCAAAATCTCACTGGTTTTGTGTGTTCGAGCTCTAAACCATGTTCCAAAATAAAATTTCTTCAAATAAGTTTTGTGCAAAAATTTTATTCAAATTAGTGAAATACTATAGAAAGTTTCTTGAAAAAGAAAATATTACTTCAACCAAGTAGTTGGTAAAATATGCACAAAATCAAACAAACATGCAAATGCAATAACTAATTTAACAAAAAAAATTTAAACATTGGTGTTGAAACAGAAAGGTACTAACCCACGAAAGTCGGTATCGACCTCCCCACACTTAAAGATTGCACTGTCCTCAGTGCATGCTAAGATGTGCAAGTGAATGGGGGTTATGGTTCCTCAGCTGGTGCTCTTTATGTTCCTTTCCTTGCCGGTGGTTTGGGAGTAGCTTTCTCTTTACCCTTCTTGGTGGCCATCCTGAAAAGGAAAAAAGTAAGTAACTTTAAAACTAAGGGTTAGAGCAAGGAAGAGGATGGGACAAGTGATAATCAATGCACGGTAAAGAAGGATGTCGTTAACACATGGTCGCGACTACATGTGATAAGTTCATCAATGGAAATATAGCAAGTGCATGTTATGGCAATTAGATACAAGATGTTTATTGGCATGCTGGCAAAGGCATGAGTAGCATAGATCAAGCATTAAATGTCCAAGTTTGATTATCAACTCTTTCAAACTAACAATCTGTTTGTATTGACAATTATATTTAATTATTAAAATAATGAAAGGGTTTTGTGAAAAACAGGCATTAGAGTAGGAGAATAGAGTAAGTACAAATTCATAATGTCATACGGGCTTTTTCACAAACACGTAGTATGCATGGTAAATGTGTGATTGAAAGTATTAAATTTGAACATGCAAGTGACCCTAAAAATAATTAATAATTGTCAAACAATTCCTAATTAATCCACAAGCAATTATATAGGAGAAAACAATTACCCAAATAAATTTCTAACACCAATAAAAATAATGCAAAAAGAAAGAAAGAAAAAGAAAACATAGATAATGAAAGTAAAAAGAAAAGAAGAAGAAAACATAAATAAAAATAAAAAATAATGAAAGGTAAAAAGGGAAAGAAGAAAAGAAAAGAACCTTGATAATGGATGTGAAAAAGAAGAGGGAAGAAAGTAAAAAGTAAGAAAGAATAAAGAGGAAAGAAGGGAGAAGAAATAAATAAGAAGTGAGAAGAAAAAAATTAGGATTGGGAAGAAAAGATAAGATAACCGGGCTGATCTGGATAAGCTGTGCGTCACATGTGACGCGGACGCGTGGAGCACGCGATCGCGTGGAGGGTGATAAGTTCAGGTGACGCGGACACGTGGGCACGCGCACGCGTGACCTAATTTGTGCTATTGGCGCGAGTGTAGCCTCGCGGATGCACAACTCTCTGTTCTAAACGCACATTGCCAAAAATTTGGGTGACGCATGCGCGTCAATGGCCATATTTTGAAAAACGACACGGTCACGTGGGGCGTGTGTTCGCGTGGTAGGGCTGGTGCTTCCGGCACCATTCCAGCCCCACTCCATCATAACTTGCTTCCATATACCTCTTTACGTCGATTTTGCAGGGTCACGCGTGCGCGTGGGTGACGCGCACGCGTGGGGAGGCTATTTTCCAAAATGATGTGGGCGCGTCAGCGACACGTTCGCGTGGGCATGCTTGTGCTTAAGGCACACCTCCAGCCACACTTTCACGTAACTCTCTGCTTCTTTTCTTCTCGTGTCCAAGGCACCTATGACGCGGACGCGTCGGCCACGCTCGTGCGTCTCGTGTGATTTTTTTATGCAGTATGTAAAATGCAGAATGCAGAATGCAGATGACTATGCAGAAATTATGAATGAACACGAATGAAAATAAAATAAAATAAAGCTAAGAACAAAAAGGAAAGAATATACCATGGTGGGTTGTCTCTCACCTAGCACTTTTAGTTAAAGTCCTTAAGTTGGACATTTGGTGAGTCCCTTGTTATGGTGGCTTGTGCTTGAACTCATCTTGAAAATTTCACTAATGCTTGGACTTCCATAAAGCTCTAACATCTCCAAGTAAATTCCTCAAGCTTTGATGGAGTTCTTTACAAGCTTTGAGCTCCCAAAATTGATCCTCATATATTCCCTGATCCCAAATCCTGTTTCTACACCCGCCTTCAAGTGGATCATGATGATTCCATTTGGGTGGTTCAGCCTTAGAATTCTCATTTAGGCACCCAAACATCCTCCTAGACCCAATCAATTGAGAATTATACCAACCTCTACACTTCAACTTGGAGCATGCAACCATATTGAACCTTGCAGGACAACTCTTACCACTAACCATCTTCCTCTTACTCTTAATGCCACAAAGAGCTCTAAGTTGACCATCCGTCTCCAGTAAAGCATATTCAAGTGAGCTAATTAAGCTTAGAGATGAGAGATTTACCCACTTGAATGAAGGAATGGACGGTGATGGCTTTGGGGGAAAGGTCTCCAACAACTTTGGCAAGGTGATTTCCAGCTCCATTCCCTTGAGCTCTTCTTTGACAACTTCCACCTCTTTGCAAGCTTCTTCAATATCAACCTCTTCCTCTTGGTAGTTTTCTTCCAATTTGATCTCTTCTTCATTGTTCACCAAGGGCATGGGAGGTTGTGCTTCTTTTTCTTTAATCTCCATGTCAAGTCCAATGGGAGAGGATTCAAATGTAGATAAGAATTCATTAATGATTGAATGCATCTCTTGATCGTCCCCTTCAAAGTCTTCAACCATGATATGCCTTGGAGGTTGTACACCCTCCTCAACATCAAATTCAAACTCCTTAGAAGGGGGCTCTATGACTTGAGTTTCCCATGGAGGTTCCGCATCTCCTAAGTCTTCGACCACTTCTTCCTCTTCAACGATTATTGCTTTCTCCAATGGTTCTAATACAAAGTCATGCTGCTCATTGTCCACTGGAGTTTCTAGCTTCTCTTTCATGCTGCGTTCTTCAGTAGATTCTCCATATGAAGCAATGGGAGTTCCTTGAGTGTCCGAACGTCGGGAAGATAATCGATTGATCGCTTGCTCCAGTTGGTGAAGAGTTGCATGAAATTTTTCCACTGTTTCCTTGAGACGCTCCTGTGATTCTCGGGTCGATGGATATGGACATGGTATATAGGAAAGTGGTGGTTCTTGGGAGTAATTGGATTGGAATTGTGGTGGATATGGGTTAGGGTCATATGGAGGTGAATGGTGGTAGGGGGCTTGTGAGTATGGTAGTTCAAAGCTATGTTGAGGAGGTGGTTCATAAGCGTATGATGGGGCTTGTTGGTAACTACAAGGGGGTTCACCATATCTATCATCTTGGTATGCACCTCGGAATGGCTCTTGACCATAGTAATTTGGTGGGTGTTGGTTGTCACGAAAGGGTCCACCATAACTATTGTCTTGGCATGCATTGTGCAATGGTCTTTGTCTGTGGTATTTTGGAAGGTGTTGTTGCCTAAAGGGTTGATCAGATCCTCGTGACTCCGTCCATCTTTGATTGTTTTGACCTAGATGCATATTCCTGTTATAGCTTCCATTCCTTTCAACAATATTAGAACCAAACTCAAAGCGATGGGGTGAGAACTCATAGTAACTAATAAAAATTAAAAACAAAAACAAAAATAAATAAACAAGAAAAAGAAAATATTTACAATAACCAATAATACGGCACACGTTTGCAATTCCCCGGCAACGGCGCCATTTTGACGGTCGGATTTCTATCAATAAAGAAATTTACAAGAATATAATCGCATTGTAAGTATAGTTTCTAAACCAACAGAGAATCCTTTCGTACAAAAGTTTGGTTGTCACAAGTAACAAAACCCAATAAAATTTATAACCGAAGTATTCAAACCTCGGGTCGTCTCCTCAAGGAATTGCAGGGAAGTATGATTTATTATTGGTTATGGAAAACAATATTTTTGGGTTTTTGAAAGGTTAAACAGGGAAAATAAATTGCAGGAAAAATAAATAATAACAATAAAAACTCTTGGCAAGGTATGAGAATTGGAAGTCTTATCCTAGTTATCCTTATTAATTGTGATGAGAATTGGCTTTTGCTCCCACTTGGTCAACCTCTAACTATGAAGGTATGTTAAGTGGATAAATCAATTTAATTCCTCAGGTCCTAGTCAATTCCTGAGAAAAGACTAGAGTTAGGAGAATCCAAATCAATTAGGAAAGAATTCCAATTTTTAATCAACAAGGAGTTTGATAACTCAAGTGTCTCCAATTACTCAACACAGGCTAAGAATGTAAAAAGCTAAATTAAAATCACAAATATGAAATACCTCAAATTGCATTAAATAGAGAAATCAAATTAAACATGAGAATTCATGAATCAAAGTAATAGAGTAAATAAAAATAGAAGAGAAACCAAAGTAAAGGAACATTGAACCTGGAATGAAGAAGAATAATCCTAAAACTAATAGAAATTCTAAATCCTAAATCCTAAGAGAGAGGAGAGAGCCTTTCTCTCTAGAAACTACATCTAATCCTAAAATTGTGAATTTGAATGTTCTATGAATGGATGCATTCCCCCACTTTATAGCCTCTAATCTGTGTTTTCTGGGCTGAAAACTCGGTCAAAAATAGCCCAGAAATCGCCCTCAGCGATTTCTGTTAATTCTGCAGATCACGCATGTCACGCGTACGCGTCATCCACACATGCGCGTCATTCAGCGTTTTCCTTGCCATGCGTATGCGTCGTCCTCGCATTCGCGTCATTCGTGCAGATTCCAATCCACGCATTCACGTCAGGCACGCGAACACGTCACTGCGATTTTTTCCCTTTCGCGCGATCACGTGAGCCATGCGTCCGCGTCGGTGTTCGCTGGTCATCTCCTTGGTTTCTTGTCTTCCTTCCATTTTTGCAAGCTTCCTCTCCATTCTCTACGCCATTCCTGCCCTGTAATCTTTGAAAACACTTAACACACATATCACGGCATCGAATGGTAATAAGAGGGGATTTAAACATAGCAAATTTAAGGCCAAAGAAGCATGTTCTCAATCAAAGCACAGAATCAGGAAGGAAAATGTAAAACATGCGAATTATATGAATAAGTGTGAGATTAGTGGATAAAATCCACTCAATTAAGCACAAGATGTACCACAAAATAGTGGTGCATCAAATACCACAGACAAAGTTTAGACTTTCCGGATCTCAAGAATGCTGCCAATTGATTCTAGCTTATACCACGAAGGTTCTAACATCACAGATTCGAATACACTATTGTCAGGAGAGGTGATTCAGATCCATAGGTCAGAGACCAAAGAGAGTGTACTCCAGCTGTTGTCCAATGACTACGTTGAACATCATGTAGACCGCTTTGTGGTTGTTAGGCACGCGGATCTTGGCTAAGTGAGTAACGAAGATTGGGTGATTGTCACGGGTCACCCCTTCATTCTAACTTAACTGAATTAAGTACAAGAGTATATCTTGGAGGAGAAGTAGGCGTGAATTGAAGGAAAAATAATAGTACTTGCATTAATACTCGAGGAACAGTAGAGCTCCTAACCTTAATCTGTGAGGTGTAGAAACTCCACCGTTTGAAAATACATAAGAACAAGGTCTAGGCATGGCCGAATGGCCAGCCTCGCCAATGGCATAATACAATCGAAATGTGAATTTTGCATAAAAACTAATAAAAATATACTAAAAAGTAACTAAAACATACTAGAAACTACCTAAAAATAACGCCAAAAAGAGTATAAATTATCCGCTCATCAGTGTGTCAAGAGTGACTGAAAAAGGGTTGTCTGCATGCCTAGGAGGAGTGTGTACTACTATGTCTTCAGTCTGCTCTGGAGCTTCTTTTTGAACTGGCTCGTCAGTAACTTGTGCTTCCATACTTGCCACTTGTCTACTTATCAAGGTGATAGCCTTGCACTCCTCTCTTGGATTTGGAGGTGTGTTACCAGGAAGACTATTAGTAGTCTTCTAATCAATTTCATTAACTTTTGTGGCTAATTGACCCATCTGAAGCTCCAAGTTATTGATTGATGCTCTGGTTTCTTGTATAAAACTTGCCATTAGTGCTTTCAAATTAGTAGTCTTCTAAGACTGAGGAGTTGCTTACTGAGATGACTGAAACTGGTGGTTATTAAAATTATTCTGTTGAAAACCGCCATTATAATTATTATTAAAATTCAATGGCCTCTGAGGTTGCTCTCTCCACCCTAGATTTGGGTGATTTCTCCAACCCTGATTATAGGTCTTGGCATATGGATCATTATTGGGGTTTCTAGGAGCATTCTCCATGTAGTTGAGCTATTCAGAAGGAAGTTGAACATAATCATAATTCTCACCTTACATAAAGCTACCAGTCATGTCATAAGGAGCCTCTTGAGGGGCATTCTGAGCATTAACAACTGAAACCTGCATCCCACTCAAGTGTTGAGTAAGCATATTAATATGCTGAGACATAACTTTATTCTGAGAAAGAATAGCATCCAAAGCCTCTACTTTTAAAACGCTTTTCTTCTGAGGAGTCCTAGAGTTCACAGGATTCCTGTTAGATGAGTAGAGATATTGGTTGTTAGCAAGCAATTCAATAAGCTCAGTAGTCTCTTCAGGCGTCTTTTTCATGTGCAATGAACCACCTGTAGAATTATCTAAACACATTTTGGACATTTCACATAGGCCCTCATAAAAGATTTCCAGCTGAGTCCATTTAGAAAACATGTCAGGGGGACATTGCCTAGGTTTCATAGAGGGTCTCACCATCTTTCTACCTGAAGGTCTGAACCTCCACCCTTAGCTTAGTCAGCTTCTGTGGTGGGAAGAATTTAGACAAAAATCCAGTGACTACTATATTCCAAGTGTCCAGGCTCTCCTTGGGTTAAGAATCTAGCCACAATTTTGCTCTATCCCTCACAGCAAGTGGAAAGAGCATGAGCTTGTAAACCTCAAGATTCTCTCTATTCATTTTCATAGTATCACAAACCTGCAAAAAATTAGAAATAAATTTATTTAGATCTTCCTGCGGGAGTCCGTGATACTGACAATTTTACTACACAAGAGTGACTAACTGAGACTTCAGTTCAAAATTGTTTGCAGCTATAGAAGGCACCACAATACTTTTCCCAAAGAGATCTGGATTGGGAGCAGTGCATGAGCCAAGCACTTTTCTATTTTGGTCATTCTCATTCAGAATTACCACATTGGCATTAACAGCACTATTATGATCTATAGTGGACTCTACAGCTTCCTTTTCAAGTGTCTCACTTAGATTTTCACTAGCCAGCAAGTACACTGGGTCATCCAAGTAATACCTGTGGTGAGTCAGGATTGATCCCACGAGGATTGTCGGCTTGGATCAAACAATGGTTATCTTGTAAATCTTAGCCAGGTGGATAGAAAAGTTGCATAGTTGTTTAAATGCATAAAATTAAAATAGAGATAATGTTACTCAGTGGTTGTGAATTCAATGATAAGAAGATGGTTAAGGCCATGGAGATGCTTTGTTCTTCTGGATCAATCCTTTCTTACTGTCTACTCCAAATGTGAATGATTTCTTCTATAGCAGGCTATATGTGATCAACGCTGGTTTGAGCGACCGCCAATCTTCCTCTAGGTTGAACACCAGGTTTAGTGCACATCCAGTCTGAATGAGGGTGAAGCTCCTGCAGTTCATCCCCATGGTGATCCTACTCAACATGCCACAGACAGGGTTGAAACTTTTGGATCAGAGAATGCTGCACCTTAATTCTAGCCTTTACCACAAAGTTTCTAATCTCCCCATACCTCGGCTGAACTGATGTCTCAAGAAGTCCCCAATAAAGACGTGGATTAGTTGTCTAAGAGATGTATCCTCAAGCTAGTGGTTCATTGATATCCGATGAAAGATGCTCGCTAAACCCATGTAGAATAGAGATAACTTTTGACGGTTCAACTCATTCATAAGGTTGAAGAATAAAAAGACATCTTAGGAGAGAATCAAACATGAATTGAAATAGAATAGTGATACATTTATCAATCCATAAAACTCAGCAGAGCTCCTAACCATAACCTAGGAGGTTTAGCGGCTTATACTATACATAGAACAATGTAAAAACATGTAAAGTGGTGGAAGAAGATCCTAAACAAGGGTGATCTTCTCCTATATATACTAACCAAATGACTAAAGCTTACAGAAACATAATAAACTAGTCTATTAGTGCAAAAATCCACTTCTGAGGCCCACTTGGTGAGTGTTTGGGCTGATCTTGAGTGTCTCCCACGAGCTAGGGTCCCTTAGGGGAGTTGAACGCTAGCTAGGGACCCCCTTTTGGGCATCGAACGCTGGTCACCTTCTTGTGGGCGTTGGACGCCAGGACTGGGGTAGATGCCTAGCGTTGAACGCCAGTTTTGAGCCTTTAATTCTGAAGTAAAGTATAGACTATTATATATTTCTGGAAAGCCTTGGATGTTAGCTTTTCATAACTATTGCGAGCGCCTCATTTGAACTTGTGTAGCTCCAAAAAAGCTCCTTTGAGTGCACAGAGGTCAGATCATGATAGCATCTGCAGTGCTTTCTCTGCCTTTGAATCAGACTATTGCTCCAGCTCCTCAATTTCAGCCAGAAAATACCTGAAATTGCATAAAAACACAAAAACTCAAAGTAGAATCCAAAAATGTGAATTTTACACTAAAACCTATGAAAATATAATAAAACTTAAATAAAACATGCTAAAACCTATATGAAATTGATGCCAAAAAGCGTATAAAATATTCGCTCATCACAACACCAAACTTAAACTGTTGCTTGTCCCCAAGCAACTAAAACAAAGTAGGATAAAAAGAAGAGTAGGATACAACAAATCTCAGAGTTTTTAATGAAGCTCAGTTTCAATTAGATGAGCAGGACTTAATAGCTTTTTGCTTCTGAATAGTTTTGGCATCTCACTATCCGTTGAAACTCAGAAGTGTTGGCCTCTTTAGGAACATGGAAACCAGATGATATTATTGACTCTCCTAGTTTAGTTCTTTTTTATTTTTTTGCACAGCTTTTAGAGTCTTGGCCATGGCACTAAGCACTTTATTTTTCGGTATTACCACAAGATACATAAATGCCACAGACACTAAACTAGTTGAACCCTTTCAGATTGTGATCCAGCTTTGCTAGAATCCCCAGATAGAGGTGTCCAGAGTTCTTAGGCACACTCTTTTTGCTTTGAATCATGACTTTAACTGCTCAGTCTCAAGCTTTTTACTTGACACCTTCACACTACAAGCATATAGTTAGGGACATTGTTCATTTGGGGTGCTTAGGCCAAGATTTTACTCCTTTAAAGCCCTCCTATCCATTGATGCTTAATACCTTGGATCCTTTACCTTTGCCTTTTGATTTAAAGGGTTATTGGCTTTTTGCTCTTGTCTTTTGGTTTAAAGAGCTATTGGCTTTTTCTGTTTCTTTCTTTTTCTTTCTCTTTTTTTTTTTTTTTTTTCGCATGCAATTGTTTTTCTTTTTATTGCATCTTGCTTTTTGCTGTTTTTTCTTGCTTCAAGAATCAACTTCTTTTGATTTTTCTGATTACCAATAATACTTCTCCTTTTTCATCATTATTTCAAGAGCCAACATTCTTAATTCTAATTTCAAATATGCACTGTTCATTCATACATTCAGAAAACAAAAGCAATGTCACCAAATCAAAATAATTGACTATTGATAAGCGGATAATTTATACGCTTTTTGGCATTGTTTTTAGTATGTTTTTAGTAGAATTTAGTTAGTTTTTAGTATATTTTTATTAGTTTTTAATTAAAATTCACTTTTCTGGACTTTACTATGAGTTTGTGTGTTTTTCTGTGATTTCAGGTATTTTCTGGCTGAAATTGAGGGACCTGAGCAAAAATCTGATTCAGAGACTGAAAAGGACTGCAGATGCTGTTGGATTCTGACCTCCCTGCACTCGAAGTGGATTTTCTGGAGCTGCAGAAGTCCAATTGGCGCGCTCTCAACGGCGTTGGAAAGTAGACATTCTGGGCTTTCCAGCAATATATGATAGTTCATACTTTTCCCAAGATTTGATGGCCCAAACCGGCGTTCAAAGTCACCTTCAGAATTCCCAGCGTTAAACGCCGGAACTGGCACCAAAGTGGGAGTTAAACGCCCAAACTGGCACAAAAGCTGGCGTTTAACTCCAAGAAGAGTCTCTACACGAAAATGCTTCAATGCTCAGCCCATGCACACACCAAGTGGGCCCGGAAGTGGATTTTTATGTCATTTACTCATCTTTGTAATTCTTAAGCTACTAGTTCCCTATAAATAGGACCTTTTGCTATTGTATTTGAGGTCTTGGGATCTGGGTAGCTATCTTTAGTCTTATGCTATCTTAGATCATGGGGCTGGCCTCACGGCCATGCCTAGACCTTGTTCTTATGTATTTTCAACGGTGGAGTTTCTACACACCATAGATTAAGGTGTGGAGCTCTGCTGTACCTCGAGTATTAATGCAATTACTATTGTTCTTCTATTCAATTCTGCTTGTTCTTGTTCCAAGATATCACTTGTTCTTCAACTTGATGAATGTGATGATCCGTGACACTCATCATTCTCACCTATGAACGTGTGACTGACAACCACCTCCGTTCTACCTTAGATTGGGTGAATATCTCTTGGATTCCTGATACACGACGCATGGTTGATCGCCTGACAACCGAGCGCTTGCCTGACAACCGAGCCAGTCATTCCGTGAGATCAGAGTCTTCGTGGTATAGGCCAGAACTGATGGCGGCATTCAAGAGAATCCGGAAGGTCTAACCTTGTCTGTGGTATTCTGAGAAGGATTCAATGATTGAATGACTGTGACGTGCTTCAAACTCGCGATTGTGGGGCGTTAGTGACAGACGCAAAAGAATCACTGGATTCTATTCCGACATGATCGAGAACCGACAGCTGGATAGCCGTGCCGTGACAGGGTGCGTTGAACATTTCCACTGAGAGGATGGGAGGTAGCCACTGACAACGGTGAAACCCTTGCATAAGCTTGCCATGGAAAGGAGTAAGAAGGATTGGATGAAGACAGTAGGAAAGCAGAGAGACGGAAGGGACAAAGCATCTTCATACGCTTATCTGAAGTTCTCACCAATGAATTACATAAGTATCTCTATCTTTATCTTTATGTTTTATTCATATATCATCTATACCCATTTGAGTCTGCCTGACTAAGATTTACAAGGTGACCATAGCTTGCTTCATAGCAACAATCTCTGTGGGATCGACCCTTACTCGCGTAAGGTTTATTACTTGGACGACCCAGTACACTTGCTGGTTAGTTGTGCGAAGTTGTGATAAAGAGTTGAGATTGCAATGAGCGTACCATGTTGATGGCGCCATTGATGATCACAATTTCGTGCACCAAGTTTTTGGCGCCGTTGCCGGGGATTGTTTCGAGTATGGACAACTGACGGTTCATCTTGTTGCTTAGATTAGGTATTTTTCAGAGTTCTTAAGAATGAATTCTAGTGTTTCAAGGTGATGTTCTTATCATCACCAAAGCTGATTGATTATCATCAATTTAGCTCTTGAATGCAATGTCCTGCTGAAGCTTGGCTATTCATGTCTAATTCCTTTAGACTGAAGCTTTAGACTAACATTGCATGATTCCTGGAATTCTCATTAAGAATTTTGATACCTTTATTTTCTTTTCCACTTAATTTTCGAAAAATCCAAAAAAATTACAAAATCATAAAAACCAAAAAATATTTTATGTTTCTTGTTGAGTCTAGTGTCTAATTTTAAGTTTGGTGTCTTGCATGCATTGTTTATTTGATCTTGGTTCTATTTTCAAGTCAATAATACAGAGAACTGAAGATTCAGTACATGCAGCAGAGGAATTATACAGAAAAAGCTGGGCGTTCAAAATGCCCAGTGAAGAAGGCAGACTGGCGTTTAAACGCCAGCCAGGATACCTGGTTGGGCGTTTAACGCCCAAAAAGGTAGTGCATTGGGCGTTAAACGCCAGAATGTGCACCATTCTGGGCGTTTAACGCCAGGATGGCACAAGAGGGAGGATTTTGTTTTCAAATCAATTTTTTTTTCCAAGTTTTCAAAATTTTTCAAAATCAAATCTTTTTCAAATCATATCTTTTCAATCAAATCTTTTTCAAAATTAATTTCTTTTCTTTTTTCAAAGATACTTGCTAACAATTAATGATTTGATTCAACATTTCAAGTATGTTGCCTTTTCTGTTGAGAAAGGTTTAATGTTTGAATCATATCTTTCCTTGTTAGCCAAGTCATTATTTTTCAAAATCAAATCTTTTTAATTGTTTTCAAATCATATCTTTTCAATCATATCTTTTTAAAACCATAATTTTTCAAACATATCTTTTTAATCACATCTTTTTCAAAATAGTTTTCAATCATATCTTTTTAAATTCTAATTTCAAAAATCTTTTTCAAAAATTACTTGATTTCTTTCCCACTCTTGGTTTTCGAAAATCAATTAAAGTTTTTCAAAATGTTTTTTTAAAATCTTTTTAATTTAATTTTCGAAATTTCTTCCCCTCTTCTCGCATCCTTCTATTTATGGAGTACCACTCCTCCTCAATGCACAATTCGAGCTCTATCTCACTAAGTTCGAATTCTTCTACCTCTTCCTTCTATTTTTCTTTTTCTCTGACACCTCAAGGAATCTCTATACTGTGACATAGAGGATTCCATATTTTCTTGTTCTCTTCTCTTTTATATGAGTAGGAACAAAGACAAAGGCATTCTTGTTGAAGCTGACCCTGAACCTGAAAGGACCTTAAAGCGAAAGCTAAGAGAAGCTAAGGCACAACTCTCTGTAGAGGACCTAACAGAAATCTTCAAAGAAGAAGAACCCATGGCAGCCGAAAATAACAACAATGCCAATAATGCAAGGAAGGTGCTGGGTGACTTTACTGCACCTACTCCCGACTTCTATGGGAGAAGCATCTCTATCCCTGCCATTGGAGCAAACAACTTTGAGCTTAAGCCTCAATTGGTTTCTCTAATGCAACAGAATTGCAAGTTCCATGGACTTCCATTGGAAGATCCTCATCAGTTTCTAGCTGAATTCTTGCAAATCTGTGACACTGTCAAGACTAATGGAGTTGACCCTGAGGTCTACAGACTTATGCTATTCCCTTTTGCTGTAAGAGACAGAGCTAGAATATGGTTGGACTCACAACCTAAAGAAAGCCTGAACTCTTGGGAAAAGCTAGCCAATGCCTTCTTGGCAAAGTTCTTTCCACCTCAAAAATTGAGTAAGCTTAGAGTGGAAGTCCAAACCTTCAGACAGAAGGAAGGAGAATCCCTCTATGAAGCTTGGGAAAGATACAAACAGCTGATCAGAAAGTGTCCCTCTGACATGCTTTCTGAATGGAGCATCATAGGTATTTTCTATGATGGTCTCTCTGAACTATCCAAGATGTCTTTGGATAGCTCTGCTGGAGGATCTCTTCATTTGAAGAAGACGCCTGCAGAAGCTCAAGAGCTAATTGAAATGGTTGCAAATAACCAATTCATGTACACTTCTAAAAGGAATCCTGTGAACAATGGGACAAATCAGAAGAAAGGAGTTCTTGAGATTGATACTCTGAATGCCATATTGGCTCAGAATAAAATATTGACTCAACAAGTCAATTTGATTTCTCAAAGTCTGTCTGGAATGCAAAATGCACCAAGCAGTACTAAGGATGCTTCATTTGAAGAAGAAGCTTATGATCCTGAGAACCCTTCAATGGAAGAGGTGAATTACCTGGGAGAACCCTATGGAAACACCTATAATTCTTCATGGAGAAATCATCCAAATTTTTCATGGAAGGATCAACAAAGACCTCAACAAGGTTTCAACAATAACAATGGTGGAAGAAACAGGTTTAGCAATGGCAAGCCTTTTCCATCATCTTCTCAGCAACAGACAGAAAGTTCTAAGCAGAGCCACTCTGACTTAGCAACCATGGTCTCTGATCTAATCAAAACCACTCAAAGTTTCATGAATGAAACAAGGTCCTCCATTAGAAACTTGGAGGCACAAGTGGGACAGCTGAGCAAGAAAATTACTGAACTCCCTCCTAGTACTCTTCCAAGCAATACAGAAGAAAATCCAAAAGGAGAGTGCAAGGCCATCAACATGGCCGAACTTGGAGAGGATGAAGAGGCCGTGAGCGCCACTGAGGAAGACCTCAATGGACGTCCACTGGCCTCCACTGAGTTCCCTAATGAGGAACCATGGGAATCTGAGGCTCACACTGAGACCATAGAGATTCCATTGGATTCACTTCTGCCATTCATGAGCTCTGATGAGTATTCTTCCTCTGAAGAGGATGAGTATGTCACTAAAGAGCAAGTTGCTAAATACCTTGGAGCAATCATGAAGCTAAATGACAAGTTATTCGGTAATGAGACTTGGGAGGATGAACCCCCTTTGCTCACCAAAGAACTGGATGACTTGTCTAGGCAGAAATTACCTCAAAAGAGACAAGATCCTGGGAAGTTTTCAATACCTTGTACCATAGGCACCATGACCTTCAAGAATGCTCTGTGTGACTTACGGTCAAGTGTAAACCTCATGCCTCTCTCTGTAATGGAGAAGCTAGGGATCTTTGAGGTGCAAGCTGCAAGAATCTCACTAGAGATGGCAGACAACTCAAGAAAATAAGCTTATGGACTTGTAGAGGATGTTCTGGTTAAGATTGAAGACCATTACATCCTTGCTGATTTCATAGTCCTAGAGACTGGGAAGTGCATGGATGAATCCATCATCCTTGGCAGACCCTTCCTAGCCACAGCAAAGGCTGTGATTAATGTTGATAGAGGTGAACTGATCATTCAAGTGAATGAAGAATCCTTTGTGTTTAAGGCTCAAGGATATCCCTCTGTCACCATGGAGAGGAAGCATGAAGAGCTTCTCTCAAAGCAGAGTCAAACAGAGCCCCCACAGTCAAACTCTAAGTTTGGTGTTGGGAGGCCACAACCAAACTCTAAGTTTGGTGTTGAACCCCCACATTCAAACTCTAAGTTTGGTGTTGGGAGGTTCCAACATTGCTCTGAGTATCTGTGAGGCTCCATGAGAGCCCTCTGTCAAGCTACTGACATTAAAGAAGCGCTTGTTGGGAGGCAACCCAATGTTATATTTTATCTATTTTCCTTTGTTATTTTATGTTTTTTGTAGGTTGATGATCATGAGAAGTCACAAAATCAATTGAAAAAGCAAAAACAAAATGAAAAACAGGAAGAAAAACAGCACACCCTGGAGGAAGAACCTACTGGCGTTTAAACGCCAGTAAGGCTAGCAGATGGGCGTTTAACGCCCAGTCTGGCACCATTCTGGGCGTTTAACGCCAGAAAGGGGCACCAGACTGGCGTTAAACGCCAGAAAAGGGCAAGCACTTGGCGTTAAACGCCAGAAATGGGCACCAGCCCGGCGTTTAACGCCAGAATTGGCTCAAAACGCATTTTTGCATGCCATTTGGTGCAGGGATGACTTTTCCTTGACACCTCAGGATCTGTGGACCCCACAGGATCCCCACCAACCCCACCACCCTCTTTCTTCTTCACCCATTCACCAATCACCTCAATACCTCTTCCCCAAAAACCCTTCACCTATCCAATCCCATCTTTCTCTTCACCACTCACATCCATCCTTCATAAAACCCCACCTACCTCACCATTCAAATTCAAACCACTTTCCCTCCCAAACCCACCCATAATGGCCGAACCCTACCCCTCCCCTCACCCCTATATAAACCCATCTTCACTCCTTCATTTTCACACACCCTAAACACTACTTCTCCCTCTTTGGCCGAAACATAAGCCTCCTCCATCTCCTCCATTTTCTTCTTCTTCTACTCTATTCTTTCTTTTTTTGCTCGAGGACGAGCAAACCTTTTAAGTTTGGTGTGGTAAAAGCATTGCTTTTTGTTTTTCCATAACCATTTATGGCATCCAAGGCCGGAGAAACCTCTAGAAAGAGGAAAGGGAAGGCAAAAGCTTCCACCTCCGAGTCATGGGAGATGGAGAGATTCATCTCAAGGGTGCATCAAGACCACTTCTATGAAGTTGTGGCCTTGAAGAAGGTGATCCCCGAGGTCCCTTTCAAACTCAAAAAGAGTGAATATCCAGAGATCCGACATGAGATCCGAAGAAGAGGTTGGGAAGTTCTCACCAACCTCATTCAACATGTCGGAATTTTAATGGTTCAAGAGTTCTATGCCAATGCATGGATCACCAAGAACCATGATCAAAGTGTGAACCCGGACCCAAAGAATTGGCTTACAATGGTTCAGGGGAAATACTTAGATTTTAGTCCGGAAAATGTGAGGTTGGCATTCAACTTGCCCATGATGCAAGGAGATGAATATCCCTACACAAGAAGGGTCAACTTTGATCAAAGGTTGGACCAAGTCCTCACTGACATTTGTGAAGAGGGCGCCCAATGAAAGAGAGATTCAAGAGGGAAGCCGGTTCAATTAAGAAGGCACGACCTCAAGCCCGTGGCTAGAGGATGGTTGGAGTTTATCCAACGCTCAATCATTCCCACTAGCAACCGGTCCGAAGTTACTCTAGACCGGGCCATCATGATTCATAGCATCATGATTGGAGAAGAAGTAGAAGTTCATGAGGTTATAACCCAAGAACTCTATAAGGTGGCGGACAAGTCCTCTACCTTAGCAAGGTTAGCCTTTCCTCATCTCATTTGTCACCTCTGTTATTCAGTAGGAGTTGACATAGAAGGAGACATCCTCATTGATGAGGACAAGACCATCACTAAGAAAAGGATGGAGCAAACAAGAGACCCCTCTCATCATGAAATCCCTGAGATGCCTCAAGGGATGCACTTTCCTTCACAAAACTATTGGGAGTAAATCAACACCTCCCTAGGAGAACTGAGTTCCAACATGGGACAACTAAGGGTGGAGCACCAAGAACATTCCATCCTCTTCCATGAAATTAGAGAAGATCAAAGAATCATGAGGGAGGAGCAACAAAAGCAAGGAAGAGACATTGAGGAGCTCAAGCACTCCATAAGATCTTCAAGAGGAAGAACAAGCCGCCATCACTAAGGTGGACCCGTTCTTTAATCTACTTGTTCTTTATTTTTCTGTTTTTCGAAAAATTTATGCTTATGTTTATCTATGTTTGTGTCTTATGATCATTAGTGTCTTAGTGTCTATGCCTTAAAGTTATGAATGTTCTATGAATCCATCACCTCTCTTAAATGAAAAATGTTATTAATTGAAAAAGAGAAGAATTGCATGAATTTTAAATTTTATAACAGATTAATTATTTTGATGTGGTGGCAACACTTTTGTTTTCTGAATGTATGCTTGAACAGTGCATATGTCTTTTGAATTTGTGGTTCATGAATGTTAAAATTGTTGGCTCTTGAAAGAATGATGAAAAAGGAGATATGTTACTGAGGATCTGAAAAATCATAAAAATGATTCTTGAAGCAAGAAAAAGCAGTGAATACAAAAAAAAAAAAAGAGAACGAAAAAAGAAAAAAAGGAGAAAGAGAAAAAGAAAAAAAAAAGAAAGAAAGAAAGAAATAAAGTTGTGATCCAAGACAAAAAGAGTGTGCTTAAGAACCCTGGACACCTCTAATTGGGGACTCTAGCAAAGTTGAGTCACAATCTGAAAAGGTTCACCCAATTATGTGTCTGTGGCATGTATGTATCCGGTGGTAATACTGGAAGACAGAGTGCTTTGGGCCACGGCCAAGACTCATAAAGTAGCTGTGTTCAAGAATCATCATACTTAACTAGGAGAATCAATAACACTATCTGGATTCTGAGTTCCTAAAGAAGCTAATCATTCTGAATTTCAAAGGATAGAGTGAGATGCCAAAACTGTTCAGAGGCAAAAAGCTAAAAGCCTCGCTCATCTAATTAATACTGATCTTCATAGATGTTTTTGGAATTCATTGCATATTCTCTTCTTTTTATCTTATTTGATTTTCAGTTGCTTGGGGACAAGCAACAATTTAAGTTTGGTGTTGTGATAAGCGGATAATTTATACGCTTTTTGGCATTATTTTTAGTATGTTTTTAGTAGAATTTAGTTAGTTTTTAGTATATTTTTATTAGTTTTTAATTAAAATTCACTTTTCTGGACTTTACTATGAGTTTGTGTGTTTTTCTGTGATTTCAGATATTTTCTGGCTGAAATTGAGGGACCTGAGCAAAAATCTGATTCAGAGACTGAAAAGGACTGCAGATGCTGTTGGATTCTGACCTCCCTGCACTCGAAGTGAATTTTCTGGAGCTACAGAAGCCCAATTGGCGCGCTCTCAACGGCGTTGGAAAGTAGACATCCTGGGCTTTCCAGCAATATATGATAGTCCATACTTTGCCCAAGATTTGATGGCCCAAGCCGCCGTTCAAAGTCACCTTCAGAATTCCCAGTGTTAAACGCCGGAACTGGCACCAAAGTGGGAGTTAAACGCCCAAACTGGCACAAAAGCTGGCGTTTAACTCCAAGAAGAGTCTCTACACGAAAATGCTTCAATGCTCAGCCCAAGCACACACCAAGTGGGCCCGGAAGTGGAATTTTATGTCATTTACTCATCTTTGTAATTCTTAAGCTACTAGTTCCCTATAAATAGGACCTTTTGCTATTGTATTTGAGGTCTTGGGATCTGGGTAGCTATCTTTAGTCTTATGCTATCTTAGATCATGGGGCTGGCCTCACGGCCATGCCTAGACCTTGTTCTTATGTATTTTCAACGGTGGAGTTTCTACACACCATAGATTAAGGTGTGGAGCTCTGCTGTACCTCGAGTATTAATGTAATTACTATTGTTCTTCTATTCAATTCCGCTTGTTCTTGTTCCAAGATATCACTTGTTCTTCAACTTGATGAATGTGATGATCCGTGACACTCATCATCATTCTCACCTATGAACGTGTGACTGACAACCACCTCCGTTCTACCTTAGATTGGGTGAATATCTCTTGGATTCCTGATACACGACGCATGGTTGATCGCCTGACAACCGAGCGCTCGCCTGACAACCGAGCCAGCCATTCCGTGAGATCAGAGTCTTCGTGGTATAGGCCAGAACTGATGGCGGCATTCAAGAGAATCCGGAAGGTCTAACCTTGTCTGTGGTATTTTGAGTAGTATTCAATGATTGAATGACTGTGACGTGCTTCAAACTCGCGATTGTGGGGCGTTAGTGACAGAAGCAAAAGAATCACTGGATTCTATTCCGACATGATCGAGAACCGACAGCTGGATAGCCGTGCCGTGACAGGGTGCGTTGAACATTTCCACTGAGAGAATGGGAGGTAGCCACAGACAACGGCGAAACCCTTGCATAAGCTTGCCATGGAAAGGAGTAAGAAGGATTGGATGAAGACAGTAGGAAAGCAGAGAGACGGAAGGGACAAAGCATCTTCATACGCTTATCTGAAGTTCTCACCAATGAATTACATAAGTATCTCTATCTTTATCTTTATGTTTTATTCATATATCATCTATACCCATTTGAGTCTGCCTGACTAAGATTTACAAGGTGACCATAGCTTGCTTCATACCAACAATCTCTGTGGAGTCGACCCTTACTCGCGTAAGGTTTATTACTTGGACGACCCAGTACACTTGCTGGTTAGTTGTGCGAAGTTGTGATAAAGAGTTGAGATTGCAATGAGCGTACCATGTTGATGGCGCCATTGATGATCACAATTTCGTGCACCAACTATTCTTATTATATAACTCAAAAATTCATGCATCTCTAATTCTCCTAAAAAAATCACTATTTTATTCAAGTTTGATGATGATAACAGGAATATGTTATAACTAATTGACAGAAATAAAAACTAAATTTTTATTATTGCTTATGCAATTTTTTAAATTAAAGGATAGAAAAATAAAATTGAAACTTAAACACTACTAGTGATTATGTAAACCTACATATGAGAAACAGAAATTAGAATAATAGAAATATGGGAGGTGGAACTCAACCACCTTAATCCTGGGAGGCGCTGGGTTCTTCAGGGGAGAGTTTCTGGTGCTTCAAAGATTCTAATTCACGCCCTTGCTTCTCTTGCTCCTTGACAAATTTGTGAATCATCCTAGTCTGATCTTTCTGCTCCTCTCTTAGTTGATCCAAGGTGGTTTGTAGTTGAATCACATATGCTTTCAACTGAGTCCAATATTCAATTGGAGAGATCTCTTGTGGAGGCTCAGATGCCTTTCTTTTGGGATGATTCTCTGGTATACTGGCTCTTTCCATCACCTGTTTAGTGATTGGGCTTTCCACTGGGATAAATGTGTCTATGTGAATCAGGACTTTAGTCTCTTGACATAGGCGAAAGATAAGGTTTGGATAGGCCAGCCTGCTTGAGTGGGCATCCTGTTTGCAAACTTGTATATCTCACGAGGAATTATTTGGTGAACTTCTACCTCATTTTCCATCATGATGCAATGAATCATTACAGTTCTTGCTACAGTGACTTTAGAGCGGTTACTAATGGGAAGTATAGAACACCCAATGACGTCCAGCCATCCTCTGGTCCATTCTTTTCAGCTGGTTTGACTTGCCTTTTGCATCCTCAATCCATTGCGTTCTAGGCAAATATATGTCCTCTAGGACCTGATCCAGTTTTGAATTGGCTATCACCCTTCTATTAAAGGATTCAGGGTCATCCCTTTGTAGGGGTACTTTGAAGATCTCTCTCACCTTATCAAGATGAAAATAGATGATCTTTCCCCTAACCATAGTGCAAAAAGTATGGAATGCTTGTCCATCTTCCTTTTGCTTATCTGTCATCCACAGATTTGCATAAAATTCATGGATCATGTTCGCTCCAACATTGATCTCAGGATTGGCTAGAATTTCCCAGCCTCTCTTCCGAATTTGCTCTTGAATCTCCGAGTATTCATCTTCTCTTAATTCGGATATTGCCTCTGGGATTACTGGCCTCTTACTCATTATTTTGTGATAATATTCTTCATGTGGCTTGGTGTAAAATCTGACAGGTTTAAAAACAACTATTGGGCCGTCTTCCTTCTTGTTTCTTGAAGTGAGCTTTCCACTTTTTGGAGCCATGGGATTCGAATGGAGTTAGAAAGCAAGGCTCCTTCTACACCAAACTTAAAAAGTTTACTCATTCTCAAGCAAAAGGAAGAAAGGAATATGAAGAAAGTGAAGGAGATGAGAAGAGAAAAAGAGATATTCGAATGGAAGAGGTGGGGAATGAGGTTGTGGGAAACGCGGATATATAAAGGGAGGGAGGAAGGGCTTCGGATTTTAATTAAATAAAAGATAAGGAAGATATGATTCATATTTTAATAAATGATAGGTTTTAAAATAAAAAAGATATGAAAAAGATAAAAAGATAAGATTTAATATAAGGAAAAAGATTTTGAAGATTTGAAAAAGAGATTGCAAAAAATATGAAATTTGAAAAAGATTTAAGAAAGAATTGAACAAGATTTGAAAAGATTATTTTTTTAAAATTTGAAAAGATATGTAAAGAAATTGAATTTGAAAGATAATGTTTGAAAAAGATTTGAATTGAAAGTAATAGAATTTCAAAATCAAAATTTAAAAAGTTAGGTTGAATGAAAAAAGAAGATAAGATGAAAAAAAATAAGATTTTTTTTGTAAAGTTACCTTCCTTGCCCTCTTTCTGGCGTTTAACGCTGGCTCTTCTTTCCTTCTGGGCGTTAAATGCCCAACCAGTGCCCCCTAGCTGGCGTTCAACGCCAGGTGTGCTCTCCTCCTTGGGCGTTTGAACACCCAGTCCAGGTTCCCTGGCTGGCGTTCAACGCCATATTTGCTTCCCCTTGTGGGCATTGAACGCCCAGTCCAGGCTCCCTGGCTAGCATTCAATGCTAGGCTGCTACCCCTTTATGGGCATTAAATGCTCATTCTTCACCCTTTTCTAGCATTCAACGCCAGAAAGATACTTCTTCTAGTGTTCTGCTTCCTATTCCACATCATTTTGTTTCTATTTGAACACTGTTCATGATCACTAACATTTGAAAAGCAAAATAAAACTAATTATGAAGAAAACTAACTTAAAGACGAGAATAATTAGAGAAATAGAAAATAATATGCTATTGATCATTGGGTTGCCTACCAACAAGTGCTTCTCTAATGTCTTTAGCTGGACTTCACTGTACTTAGATCAGTAGCAGTGTTGAGCCTCCTGGCTCAATATCTCCTTCAAGGTAATGCTTAAGTCTCTGTCTGTTGACAGTGAACCTGTTGTCTGGGTCTTTACCTTGAAGTTCTATGTACCCATAGGGTGATACACTAGTAACCACATAGGGTCCCTTCCAACGGGATTTGAGCTTCCTTAGAAATAATCTGAGTCTTGAGTTGAACAGCAAAACCTTTTGGCCTGGTTCAAAGACTCTGGAAGCTATCTTCCTATCATGCCACCTTTTTGTTTTTTCTTTATAGATCTTTGCATTTTCAAACGCAGCTAAGTGGAATTCGTCTAACTCATTTAGTTGGAGTAGCCATTTTTCTCCAGCTACTTTAGCATCAAGGTTGAGGAATCTGGTTGCCCAATAGGCCTTGTGTTCCAGTTTCATTGGTAGATGGCAGGATTTTCCATACACCAATTGATATGGTGATGTTCTTATAGGGATCTTAAAAGCTGTTCTGTATGTCCATAGAGCATTATCAAACTTTCTACCCCAATCCTTTCTAGAGGCACTTACTGTCCTCTCCAGGATTCGCTTTAGTTCTCTATTTGAGACTTTAGCCTGCCCATTTATCTGAGGATGGTATGGTGTTGCTACTTTATGGCAAACTCCGTAACGGCTCAGAATAGAGTCAAGCTATTTGTTGTAGAAATGAGAACCTGCATCACTAATCAATATCCGAGGGACACCAAACCTACTGAAGATGTTCTTCTAGAGAAACTTCATTACTACTCTAGTGTCATTAGTAGGTGAAACTATTGCTTCAACTCATTTAGACACATAATCTACTGCTACCAGGATGTAGGTTTTTGAGTATGAAGATGGGAAGGATCCCATAAAGTCTATACCCCATACATCAAACAAAGCAACTCAATCTCTAGGATTCCTTGCTGAGGCATGTCGTGACCATGAGGGAGATTGCCAGCCCTTTGGCAACTATCACAGTTACGGACAAACTCTCTAGAGTCCTTAAAGAGTGTGGGCCAGTAGAATTCACTTTAGAGAACCTTTGTGGCTGTTCGCTCACCTCTAAAGTGTCCTCCAGAGTCTGAGCCATGGTAGTGCCATAGAATTTTGTGTGCTTCTTTTCTTCAGACACACAGCGTCGGATGATCCCATCTGAGCATCTCTTAAAGAGATATGGTTCATCCCACAAGTAGTACTTTGTATCATGGATGAGTTTTTGAGCTTGCTGCCTATTGTACTCTTTAGGAATGAATCTTATATCATTGTAATTTGCAATGTCTGCAAACCATGGTGCTATCCGAATGGCAAAGAGTTGCTCATCTTATGTCATTGGAGGGAAGAAAGTCCTCTACTACTGGTTTAATCCGAGATAAGTGGTCAGCCACTTGATTTTCTGTCCCCTTTCTGTCTCTAATTTCTATATAAAACTCTTGCAAGAGTAACACCCATCTTATAAGTCTGGGCTTAGAATGCTGCTTGGTGAGGAGATATTTTAGAACAGCATGGTCAGTATAGATAATTACTTTAGATCCTACTAAATAGGATCTGAACGTGTCAATGGGATAAACCACTGCAAGTAACTCCTTTTCTGTTGTGGTATAGTTCTTCTATGCGTCATTCAGAACACGACTAGCATAATAAATGACACACTGAAGTTTGTTATGCATCTGCCCTAGAACTGCACCAATGGCATGGTCACTGGCATCACACATCAGCTCAAATGGTAAGTCTCAGTTGGGTGCAGAGATTACAGACGCAGTGCTAAGCTTAGCTTTTAGAGTTTCAAAGGCCTGCAAACACTCTTGGTCAAAGACAAATGGAGTGTTAATGGTGTGTAGGTTGCACAGAGGTTTTGATATTTTAGAAAAAAAATTTATAAACCTCCTGTAGAATTTTGCATGTCTCAGGAAACTTCTTATTCCCTTGACATTAGTAGGTGGTGGCAATCGCTCAATTACCTCCACTTTAGATTGATCCACTTCTATTCCCTTGTTCGAAATCCGATGCCCAAGAACAATTTCTTCAGTCACCATGAAGTGACATTTCTCCCAGTTTAAAACCAGGTTTGTCTCTTGGCATCGTTTGAGAACTAAGGCCAAATGGTCAAGGCAGGATTCAAATGATTCTCCAAAGACAGAGAAGTCATCCATGAATACTTCAAGGAACTTCTCCACCATATCAGAAAATATGGAGAGCATACACCTCTGAAAGGTGGCAGGTGCATTGCACAAGCCAAATGGCATTCCCCTATAGGTAAACACGCCATATGGGCATGTTAATGCTGTCTTTTCTTGATCCTACGGATCCACTGTAATTTGATTGTAGCCACAATAGCCATCCAGGAAACAATAAAATGTGTGCCCTGCTAGTCTCTCTAACATTTGATCTATGAAAGGTAAAGAAAAATGATCCTTTCTGGTGGCGTTGTTGAGCCTTCTATAGTCAATGCACATACGCCACCCTGTAACTATCCTTGTAGGAATCAGTTCACTCTTTTCATTATGAACCACTGTCATGCCTGTCTTCTTGGGAACAACTTCAACAAGGCTCACCCAATGACTATCAGAGATGGGATAAATAATCCCAACCTCCCACAATTTAGTGACTTCCTTCTACACCACTTCCTTCATGACTAGATTCAGTCGCCTTTGTGGTTGTACCACTAGTTGGCGTCATCTTCCAGCAGGATTTTGTGCATGCAACGGTTTGTGCTAATACCCTTAAGGTCACTTATAGTCTACCCAAGAGCTGTCTTGTGTGTTCTTAACACTTGAATTAGTTCTTCCTCTTCCTGTGGCTCTAAGGTAGAGCTTATAATCACATGATAGATGTCCTCATCCCCTAAAAATGCATATTTTAGGGATGATGGTAATGGTTTGAGCTCAAGTTTAGGAGGCTTCTCCTCTTCCTTAGGAGAAGTCAAAGTCTCCGGTATTTCATCCGCTACTTCCAACTCGAGCTGGGCATCATAAAAGATGCCATCCAGCTCTTCTTCAAGCCTCTCAACCATGTTTATTTCTTCTACCAGGGAGTCGATGATATCAATACTCAAACACTCCTCTGGGTGTCTGGATGCTGCATGGCCTTGACAGCATTCAGCATGAGCTCTTCCTTTTTTAACGTCAACGAGAGTCCGTCCTGTTGCTAGGAAGGGTCTTCCTAGAATGAGGGATGCACTCTTGTGCTCTTCCATTTCTAACACAACAAAGTTCGTGGGGAAACCAAAGGGTCCAACCCTAACAATCATGTCCTCAATCACACCTGATGGAAGTTTAATAGACCCATCAGCGAGTTAGAGACATATGCGGGTTGGTTTAACTTCGTGAGTTAGACAAAGCTTCTTTATGAGTGATATAGGTATGGGGTTAATGCTTGCCCCAAGATTGCATAGGGCTCTCTTTGTGCAGGCATCTCCCAAGGTGTATGGTATCATAAAGCTGCCAGGATCCTTAAGTTTCTCTGGTAAGTTCTTTTGAATGACTGCATTGCATTCTTCAATGAGGAGGACTATTTCTGCCTCTCTCCAATCCTTCTTATGACTGAAGATGTCCTTCATGAACATAGCACAAGAATGTATCTGTTCAAGAGTCTCTGCAAAAGGGATATTGATCTCTAATGTTCTGAGATAATCCGCAAAGCGGACAAACTGTTTATCTTTTTCCGCTTGACGGAGTTTCTGAGGAAATAGAATCTTGGGATTGTACTCATCAATCTTAATTGATGTAGGATGAGTGCCAGATGTATTGGAAGGAAGGTTATTAAGTTACTTATGAGGGGTGTTGTCAGCACTTGTATGTGTCTGACTACCCTTATTTGGGCGTTCAACACCCTTGTTGCTGCCCCCTTTCCAGTGTTCAACGCCAGGAACACTGTCCCTTGTTGGGTATTCAACGTCAAGAGTGTGTATCTCTTATTGGCGTTGAACGCCAATGACATTCCTCTTTGGGCGTTCAACGCCCTCAGAGATGTCTTGGACAGCAGTTTGGTATCCCTCTGTTAGCTTTTCTTCCCTTGATCTCTTGTTACACTGAGGTTGGGTGTTTAATGATTTCCCATTCCTCAGTTGAATGGCCTGACACTCTTCTGTTATCTGCTTAGATAACTGCTGCCTTGCTTGACTCAATTGGGCTTCTACATTCTTGTTAGAAGCCTGAGTTTCTCTCAAAGCCTCTTGCAATTCCAGTAGTTGCTGGGCAAGGGCGTGTAGTTGCTGAGTTAATGGGCCATCCTGTTCTGGAGGGTTAGGCTCAGTAGATATTGCCTTCACCTCTCCTGTCATAGAAGTCTCAGTAGTTGAGTACAGATGCTGGTTTGTGGCAAATGTCTCAGTAAGCTCGTGAGCCTCTTTAATTGTTTTCCTCATATGTATAGAGCCACCAGCAGAGTGGTCTAAAGACATCCGGGCCATGTCTGTAAGGCCATCATAGAAGATATCTAATTGCGCCCATTCTAAAAAAAATTTAGTGGGACATTTCTGGAGCATTCTCCTGTACCTCCCCCAGTCATCATGAAGAGATTCATTGTCCTCTTGTTTGAAGCCTTGGATATTCAGTCTAATTGGGTTAATTTTCTTGGAGGGAAGTATTGATTTAGAAATTTATCTACTAGCTGCTTCCATGTGTTCAAGCTAGATTTGGGCTAGTTATCCAACCACCTCTTTGCTTGATTTCTTACAGCAAAGGGAAAAAGTAGCAGTCTGTAAACATCCTGATCTACTCCCTCAGTGTATACTGTGTCAGCAATTTGTAGAAAGTTTGCCAGGAACTCAGCAGGTTCTTCCTATGGGAGTCCTGAGTACTGACAGTTTTGCTGCACCAGAATAATGAGCTGAGCATTAAGCTCAAAGTTACCTACTCCAATGGGAGGTATACTAACACTTCTCCCATAGAAGTCAGGATTGGAGGACATGTAGGACCCCAAAGTTCTTATGAACTGTTCATTCCTATTTGGGTTCATGGTGAAAGAAAGGTAGAAGAAAAAAGTAAAGATAAAATAGAATTAAATTATTTTAGTTTTTATTTTTATTTATCAATTAAATTCAAAAATAAAAGATAATTAATTAAAAATATTTGAAAGTTAGATGATATAATTCAAAAAAGAAAAGAGAGAAAGAGAGAGAGATTTTCGAAAATAGAGGAGAGAGAAATTAGTTAGGAAGTTTTGAAAAAGAAAAAGGAGAAAATAAGTAACTAATCAAGAAAGATTTGAAATTAAAATAAGATAGAAGATTAGAAAAGATTTGAATTTGAAATTGAAATTAAGAAAGATAAGATAAGAATTTGAAAAGATTTGAAAAATATTTCTTTTTGAAATTTGAAATTACGAAAGATAAGATAAGAATTTGAAAAGATTTGAAAAATATTTATTTCCGAAATTTGAAATTTGAAATTTGAAATTTGAAATTTTGAAATTGAATTTTAAAATTTGAATTTGAAATAAGATAAGATAATATTTTTGAATTTTAAAGAAAGATAAAAAGATAAGATAGTAATTTGAAAAAGATATTATTTTTGAAAAGATTTGATTTTGAAAAGATTTGAATTTGAAATTTAAAACTAAGATAAGATAAGATAAGATAATGATTTTGAAATTAAAATTTAAAACCTTTTTAATATTTTTGAAAATTAAGATAAAAAAGATAGAAAATATATTTTTTTATTTTCTTTTGAATTAATGAAGAAAGAGAAAAACAACCAAAAGACACCAAAATTAAAATTTTTAGATCTAAAGACACTAGAATTCGAAAATTTTAAAGAAAAACACCTAAAGATACCGAAATTAAAAATTTTTAAGATAAAAACAAATCGAAAAACAAGAACAATTTGAAGATCAAGAAGAACAGCAAAAACAAACTTGAAAAATTCAAAGCAATTAAAGAACACGTAATGGATACCAAACTTAAGATTTGACACTAGATTCAAACAAAAGACACTATTTTTGAAAAGAATTTTTTTTTTGAAAAGGACTTAAGAAATTCGAAACTTTTACCAAGAACAAGAACACAAGATTCAAACAAAAGATAAAGATTAATAAAGAAAAGAAAAGATTTTTGAAAAAAGGTTTGAAATTTTCGAAAAAGAAAATAAAAGACTCAAACAAAATTAAAGACAATACCTAATTTAAGCAACAAAATAATCTATGAGTTTGTTCAAACTCGAACAATCCCTGGCAACGGCGCCAAAAACTTGGTGCGCGGAATTTAACTTCGCACAACTGAACCAGCAAGTGCACTGGGTCGTCCAAGTAATACCTGAGTTGAGTCAGGGTCAATCCCACGAGGATTGTCGGCTTGGATCAATCAGTGGTTATCTTGTAAATATTAGTCAGGAGGATATAAAAGTTGCGTAGTTGTTTAAATGCATAAAAGTAAAATAGAGATAACATTACTCAGTGGTTGTGAATTCAATGATAAGAAGATGGTTAAGGCCACGGAGATGCTTTGTTTTTCTGGATCAATCCTTTCTTACTGTCTACTCCAACGGTGAATGATTTCTTCTAGAGCAGGCTGTATGTGATCAACGCCGATTTGAGTGGCCGCCAATCTTCCTCTAGGCTGAACACCAGGTTTAGTGCACATCCAATCTGAATGAGGGTGAAGCTCCAGCAGTTCATCCCCTTGGTGATCCTACTCGAAAAGTCATAGACAAGGTCGAATCTTCTGGATCAGAGAATGCTGCGCCTTGATTCTAGCCTTTACTACAAAGACCCTAATCTCCCCATACCTCGGCTGAACTGATGTCTCGAGAAGTCCCCAAAGAAGTCGTGTATTAGCTGTCTAAGAGACATATCCTCAAGCTAGTGGTTCATTAATATTCGATGAAAGACGCTCGCTGAACCCATGTAGAATAGAGATAACTTTTGATGGTTCAACTCATTCATAAGGTTGAAGAATGAAGAGACATCTTAGGAGAGAATCAAACACGAATTGAAATAGAACAATGGTACTATTATTAATCCATAAAACTCAGCAGAGCTCCCAACCTTAACCTAGGAGGTTTAGTGGCTCATACTGTACATAGAACAATGTAAAAACGTGTAAAGTGGTGGAAGAAGATCCTAAACAAGGGTGATCTTCTCCTATATATACTAACCTAATGGCTAAGGATTATAGAAACATGATAAACTAGTCTATTAGTGCGAAAGTCCACTTTTGGGGCCCACTTGGTGAGTATTTGGGCTGAGCTTGAGTGTCTCCCATGAGCTAGAGTCCCTTAGGGGTGGTGAACTCTAGCTAGGGACCCCCCCTTTTGGGCGTTGGACGCTAGTCATCTCCTTGTGGGCGTTGGACGCCAGAACTATGGTAGATGGCTAGCGTTGAATACCGGTTTTAGGCCTTCAATTCTGAAGCAAAGTTTAGACTATTATATATTTCTGGAAAGCCCTGAATGTTAGATTTTCATAGTCATTTAGAGCGCGCCATTTGGACTTGTGTAGCTCTAGAAAAGCTCCTTCGAATGCACAGAGGTCAGATCCTAACAGCATTTGCAGTGCTTTCTCATCCTCTTAATCAGACTTTTGCTCCAACTCCTCAATTTCAGCCAGAAAATACCTGAAATTACTTAAAAACACACAAACTCAAAGTAGAATCCAAAAATGTGGATTTTATACTAAAACCTATGAAAATATAATAAAACTTAAACAAAACATGCTAAAAACTATGTGAAATCGATGCCAAAAAGCATATAAAATATCCGCTCATCAAATTCCTAGTGAAATAACCTATGTAAAGAAATAAAATAAAACACTAAACAATTGAAGCAAAAAAATTTCGAAAATTATAAATAGAATTACGCTAGAAAATTCAAAATTTATAAAAAAATGAATAAGAAAATTAAAATAAAATTAACTAGATAACACCAGACTTAATTTCAGAAATTAAGAAAAAATACTAAGTAGAATTTTCGGAAATTAAGGAGCAACAATCAAATAAAATTAAACTAAAATGCCTAATCTAAGCAATCAAACAACTAATAGTTGTCAATCACAGTCAATTCCCAGCAACGGCACCAAAAACTTGGTGCAGAATTTATAACTCACAAACTAACCGGCAAGTGCACTGAGTCGTACTAAGTAGTACCTCAAGTGAGTGAGGGTCGATCCCACGAGGATTGATGGACTAAGCAACAATGATTGAGTGATTCACTTAGTTAGACAAATAGAAAATAGTGTTTTGAGAGTTCAATTGCATCAAACAGTGATTCAGAAAATCAGAAAGCAGGCAGTAAATGGATTGTGAAATATATGGAGAAAATAGTTAAGGTTTCAGAAATATTTATTTTCCGGATTAACTTTTTCTACCAACTAATTTAATCATGCAAGATTCAATTTATGGCAAACTATATATGACTAAACCCTAATTCCTTAGACTTTTTTAGTCTTTTCAAATCTTCATTAACTGCCAATTCCTTGGTCACTTGATTCCAATTAGAGGGTTAAGTTCAATTCTAGTTTATATGCCACAAAATCCTAATAATCCAAATATAAGAGGATTATATGCCACGTATTCTGTTAAGTCCAGATAATTAGAAATTTAGGAGAAATTGTTTTCAAGCTATTGTTCAAGCAATAGAACAAGGGTCATACTTCCGTTCCACCCAGATTCAAAATATAAAGAACGAAAACAATTATTGAAATTGAAATCAATACATGAATTAAAATAGAACAGTAATAATATTAATCCATAGAATAAATAGACCTCCTAACCTTAACAGTGGAGGTTTAGTTGCTCATGGTTCAGAGAGAAAATAAGGATTTTGAAAAACTATAAAGTGCAGAATGAGGTATGAGAGAAGAGAGATCAGCTCGAAGGGCTGATTCTTTTCCCTTTTATATCTAATCCTAATTAATGTAAATTATATTTTCTAAACTAAATAATATCTTTTCCTATTTATAATTAAAATAAAAGCTTAATCAAAATATAAAATAGGATCTTCGAATGCTTCTTGCTACGTGGGAACCATGGCAATCACTAAAGGACGGCGCCTAACTTCACAATTGTGAAGTTAGGCGTGAAGGGGGCAGCAAGCAATTGGGCGTTTTGATTGTGTGTTGGCATCTAACTCGGGAAAATCTAAGTTAGGCACCACTTATACAGCATGCTTTTGGCATGTGGAGCTTTCCTTTGGCGCCTAACTTGGAGAATCCCAAGTTAGACACCGCCCTTTCCGAATTCCTGGAGAAGAAGTGTACACTATTACACATTGTTAGAAAGCTCTGGAAGTTAGTTTTATAATGCCACTGGAACCACGTCAATTGGACCTCTATAGCTCGAGTTATTTCTGTTAGAGTGCAGGGAGGTCAGAGTTAACAACATCATTCACTTCTCTTTTTCTATAGAAACTCCATCAAATCTATTCAAATGCTACCTGAAATAAACAAAATTACACACGACTCAAAGTAGCCTTCATAGTGGCTAAAATATATTTAAATCTTGATTAAACTCAACAATTTGAATGCAAATTCACTAGGAAAGATGCTCACGCATCACTGGTGAATGTAACACCCTACCATACAGAGTCTTATGCTTAAGTCATAAAACAGAAGTGGTGAGGTATTACGACTTCTAAAGGTAAAATTATAAATATATAATAGTTGAAAAAATTTATAACTAAGAGCCTTTGAAGAAAAGTCAAAACAAAAGAGGTAAAACGAAAAAAGCAACACTCGTGAAGCGACAACGCAATGAAGTAGGATAAGAGAGTTTCACAATACAGATAACAAGGCTCCTGACCCCGCTCGTGAAGCTAAAACCGGACAGATCTTATAAACATATATACATGAGAATCCCAAATAACCGAAAGCAAAAAAAAATGACAATCTATTTCTCTGAGTCAACCTCTAAGAGGGACAAACATAAAAATGCAAGGTGGGGAATCTACACAAATATATAAATATAAACAAAATACGTCCCTGAGCCCTAAAAGTTCTTCGCTTCATCCGAGTCTCCAGAATACAGAATGGTGCTTCTCAACCTACATCTGAAAAACAACAATATTGTATGGGATGATATCCGGGAGTTCTCAGTATGGTTAAAGTGTCCACATATATAATAAATAAGGTCCTGGAAAAGCCAGAGGCAATCTTAGAACTCCGACGCTCTTGATTATAAAACTTAAAGGATTTAAAGATGAAAGCAATAATCAGGGTGGTCCACTAAAGTTCTTCATTCTAACTCAACTCTGACTAAAACCCTCAATTATTCACCTTCCTTTACCATCTTCCAAATCACCGGAAGATCCACATAGATAAGCTAAGCAAACAAAGCAAACACAAGTAGAATACAGATACAGCAAATAGAACAATAGCATTTAAGCATGAAATAACAAGTAAGAAATCCCAAGAAAAAAAACCAAAGTAAATAGACAAATGCATATAATGCATGCCTTTCCTACTGGTCGTGAGCTCACACGTTGGTTACTTTATCAGAACTCGACACATCCGGTAGCTAACCCAGACATTTGTCTCTAGGTTACGCATCTCCAGGAGGTTCATAAACGAAGGAGAGTGCCTTTCTACATTGAAGGAGTGTGCCTTTCCACCTTCTCCTGGAGGATATACGAAGGAGAGTGCCTTTCCACCTTTCCCACATCCACATCACGACAAAAGAGGGAATCTCTTTCCTTAACTTGCCATCCGAATAGATTTCAAGTTAACACGCAAGCGGGATCGCATCCAGACCTTTCCATCTCGACCATTTCGGCCACACACACATCTCGACCATTCTGGCCACACACAGTCATCCCTAATCTCATCATTCACCCCTCAATTCTAACATCTTCTCACTTTTCATCCTTAATTCGTCACTTTCCAGGCTTACTTCACACCCAAGTATCATCATTTCCTAACTCCATCTTGTTACTATGCTTACTAATAAGATCTAGGGTTAACAGAATGAAATTAGAGATTTAGAGGGTTAAAATTAGCTTTAAAACACAAAATATCCATTTGTTGAAAAACATGGCTATGCGTACGCATGCAAGAGGTATGCGTACGCATATGTCTCTTTTTGGACCAGGATGCGTATGCATGCACCTGTCCGTGTACGCATACGCACTGGACAGAATCGACCCTTCGCGTAGGGAGGGTATGCGTACGCATGCAAGGGGGTTCTGTCAAAATTTTGGCAAAGTCTGAAAATCTGTAAAATTTTAGTTTTGAACCCCAAACTTCTGACGCGCATAAAGTTTTCATTTCAAATCATTTTTCATCCGTTCCTTGAACGACATAAACTTCACGGACCCAATTTTTTTATGAAACAAGTTTGAAACCATTCGGGGATCCAGAAGCCAAGTTATAGCTCGGCGAAATTCGGCTAAAAATCAATATTTCACAAAAACCCTCAAACCTTTATTTCATTAATTCACCATTCAAATATTAATCATCCTACACTAAAAACCAGTCCAAACATATGCAATATCACAACAACACAGTTTTACACCCTTCCATCATACATAATACATCAACATTACACAATTCCGCCATATATGCACATTCAACCTCATTAACAAATCAATCATAATTTAAACACCATTTTAACATTCTAATTCCACCATAACAATAATCACCAACACTTGCTCAAGCTATATCATTGATGGTGTTTTTGCGGAAAACGAATTTTCCAACACACAAATCCAACCGGCAAGTGTACCGGGTCGCATCAAGTAATAATAACTCACAAGAGTGAGGTCGATCCCACAGGGATTGATGGATCAAGCAATTTTAGTGGGTGATTAGTTTAGTCAAGCTAACATTTAAGTGAGAATTGTGGCAGCAAAATGTAAATAGCAATGAACTTAAAGTGCAGAATGTAAATAGGCAGGAAGCTTAAAGAACAAGAAAGTAAAATTGCAAGAATCTTAAATGACAAGAAATGTAAATTACATCAAATGTAAAGGGGAGTGGGTGCTGGAAATTAAAATTCAACAGGAAAGTGTAAATAGCAATCAAACAGAGAAGTAAAAGGTGCAAAATCATGCAACAGATCTAAACAGAAATTGGAAATTGCTTGAAGAATTCTAAACAGAAAAGCAGTGCTTAATTTGCAGCAATTTAAAAGAATGTTGAAGATCTCAGGGAATCAATGAGACTAGAGAACAAGTCTAGATCTCACTCCCTTCCTTGATCCAACAAGAGAGAAGTTGTAGAAAATTTAAAAGAACAGATTGCAGAAGAAGAGAAGATGAATGAATTGCAGAATTAAAAGAGAAAATGAAGCAGTATGTGAATTTCAATTATGCAGAAAAAGTAAACAAGAGATCTCAAGATGAGAATGAAACAGAATTCCTCCAATCTCACTCAAGATTCAAAACAGATAAGAAAACTAAAGGAGAGAGCTATCTATTCCTAATGGAGCCGGCCTCCTTTCAAAGATGGAAATGATGCCTTTATATAGGCTTTACAAAGTAAAATTGAAAATGAAATTAAAACAAAATAAAAATCCTAATCTAATTGATCCATGTGCCTTTGAGTCATGTTGAGTGGGCTTTGCTTGCTTTGGATTTGAGGAGAAATGGGTTTGCTTGGCCTTGATTCAATTTGGAGAGGAATTGAATTTAAATGAGATTTTTGCCCATGATGCTCCCAGGAGGCTGCCCTGCCCTTGTGGAGGGCAGGGCAGAAAATTGATGCATGGTGCGTGCTTTTGGTGCGGCCAGGAGCGAGCTTGGCGCGGCAGAATTTTCCTTGGTGCGTATGATGCTTGTTGGTGTGCAAGGATGCTGCCCTGCCCTTGTGGAGGGCAGGGCAATGTTGCCTTGGTGTGTCTTGTGCGCGCACCACTTCCTTGACCGTGCCATGATGCTCTCCTTGTGTGTGCCAAGCCTAAGCCTTTACTTCCTAGAGGTCTTGTGTTCGAAACTTGGTGGAGGAAGTTGTTGCAATTTTTCCTTGAATTTTCTTGAAAAAAACACGACATTGCCCTGCTCTCCAAGAGGGCAGGGCAGAAAATTGAGTGCCACTTTGTTTCCTTGTGTCTCCCTCTTCGAGCCTTGATGGAAGCATTTTGGTGTATTTTTGCTTATTTTTTGCCCTTAAAGATGCCTCTCGTTCCTGCCCTAATTGTACGCCAAATATGGATTGCTATATATCGTTGGAAAGCTCTGAATGTCAGCTTTCCAACGCAACTGGAAGCACATCAATTGGACGTCTGTAGCTCAAGTTATAGCCATTTGAAGGAGGCATGGTCATGCTGTGAGCGCCCAGATTTTAACTTAGCGAAAATTTTGCTTCCAATCCTTAATGTGCATCACGATCCTGCCCTTGGCAAGGGCAGGGCAGAATCGTGCTGGCTGCTTCCTTCCTTGATTTGGTCATGGGCCACGCTTTTAAAAGCGTGGCCTAAGGCTCCAAAGTGTACCCCAACTTCAAAGTGTACCCCAAAGCTCTTTTTTTCTCCTTTTTTGTGCTTCTTTGCTTCTTTTTCTTCTTATTTCCTACAAGATTTATAAAATTAAAATATCAAGAAAATATATCATTTAAGTACAAAAAGCATTCAATATTTAAGCACAAATCATCAATTTCTTGTATGAAAAAGCATAGAAAATGGGTATATGATGACATGTCATCACAACACCAAACTTAAATCTTGCTTGTCCCCAAGCAAGAAAAGAATCATGCAATAAAGATTGACAATCCAAGGTAAGAAGAATAGCAACTCAATGTTCATGGCAAGCTAGTTTTCTATGCATGCTACAATTACAAAAGAGATGTAAATGATTGATGCTTCTATCTAGCTTATTTTATGAAATCATTTTCTTATAATTCTTCCTTGAAACAAGCTTTTGATTTTTTTTTTTTCCTTTTGGGTGCTTTGCCCCATGAGTTAATAACAAAGCTACGACTTCTAAATGCTTTGTTTTCAAGTATTACCACTTGATACATAAGCACCACAAGCATTTAATTAGAGGACTTCATTAAGCTCATTTTTCTTTTCTTTTCTTGACTCTCTAATCATTGATGCTCAGAGCCTTGAGCTTTGAGGGAGTGCTTTTGCACTTGAGCCTAGCCTTGACTTCTAAGTGTTTTGTTTTCAAGCATTTGGCTTGATACATAAACACCACAAGCACTTAACAAATAAATTGCCATTGGTACTCAGAGCCTTCAGCTTTCTCATTCTTTCCCTTTTTCTTTTCTTGCTTTAATTGTATTTGCTTCTTCAAGGTTTTCATGATTTCAAAAGATTTCACAAAATGTACTAGATGAAAAACTTCAATTAAATAAGATCCAATGCAATTGAGCAACAATTAATCATACTAGCTTTCCAATACTTGTATGCACATGCTAAAATCTTCTTTAATGCCTTGTTTGTTTATGATCATGATGCTTTATTGCTTTTGAATTCACAAAGCTCAAGTTGGTAGTTATAATGCCACAGCAACATATTACAAATCAAAATTTAGGCTATGCTTATTCATACCACACATGCATACAAAGAAGATAATATGACAATCATGCAATTTAAAGTGCTAGAAACAAATGAGAGGAAAAGGAACTTTACAACCTTGTAATCCATCTTCTCTATTGTTGTCATTTTCCTCCCATTCTTCTCCTTCCCATACCAAATTAGAATGCTTGCTCTTCCTCAAGCAACAATTAGAACAATGGTGGTGGGGTCTAAAATGGATCATGAATGTCTCACACAAAAGGATGTTAGTAGCATATGTGTTTAGGCAAGCAAGATTAAGAGTAACCATCAAGGCACAGAGAAATAAAAACATTGTGATTGCAAACATAAGATGGTGTGCATGATACATTGCATAAAAGATAAGTGGCACACCAAACTTAGTGTGACACTTTCACTTGGAATTAATGCACGTATCCAGTAAAGAGTGGAAACAAATTTGTGTTGCATAGCAACACCAAACTTAGAATGCAATCCTATGTCCATTTTATTTGAAATAAGACTAAATGAAACCGTTGTCTGTTAAATATAATCACCAAGCCAAGAATCTTGTCATGAATAAAGGTCTTTTGGTGATGTATTAACAAACACAGTTAACAAAAGAAAGCATTAAAAACAAGTAAATGAATAAAACAAAAAGGAAACTGAAATATTAAACCGAAAGAGCAAAATAAAATTGCAGAAGCATTATAATTATGCAAACAAGTAGTGTTGCTTGAATGAATTACATAGAAAATAAGTGGCACACCAAACTTAGAATCTTGGTGTGTCACTTTCATTTTTGATTTGATGCAATCATCCAAAAAGATTGAAAACAATTTGTTGCAAGGCAACACCAAACTTAGAATGTAACCATATGCCAATTTATTGAATTTAAACTAAGCATAGAAAGAAATGTACCTACGGTTGGGTTACCTCCCAACAAGTGCTCTTTTAGTGTCATTAGCTTGACATGTTGTTCTTCACTTTCTTCCTCTTTTTCCAGTTTGTTAAGAGGAATGACCTCAAAGGAGGGAAAGATTCAGCTAGTGTCCCTTGTCTTGGCCTTTCCTCAGCAAGCTTCCTTTTGCAAATGGCTTGATTGGTCTTGCTTGCTGGATTAGGGACAGAATTGGTGTTCTTGTTAGTTGCCCTCACTTCTTTGGATTCAAGACTTGACTGCTGTGTGATTATTGGAGTTTCATATTCATCCAGAGCTTTTTGAATTGGTGGTTCCATGAGCTTTTCTTCTATGTACTTTTCTGCTTCACTTGAGTTTGACTTCTCTTGAGTATCCTCCTCACTAGCTTGTTCTTCCACTTCCTCTTTTACACTCAACATTTGCTTTAATAGCTCTTTCATGGAGGAGGTTTGTTGATTTTCCCAAGCTTTCTTCATCTCCTCTTCATATTTTTCGATCAGTGTTGAGCATCTTTGGTCCAGTGGAGTTTGAGGAGGTTGTGAGTGTTCAGGTTCTCTTGTCATCTCAAGTGCAGTTTTAAGTTCAAATGTTTCCACCACCTCTTCCTTCTTTGCAATTTCACTTGATGCAGTAGCCTCTTCCTCTTGTTTTTCCTCCTTCTTCGTTGCACTCACCACTTGAGCTAACATTATTTCCATGTTTTTGAATGAATTTTCTTGCTCGTTCCATGATATCTGTGCCTCCCTCTCATATTTTTCAAACATGGTCTCAAGCTTTGAGAGGCTTTGGTTCATGGAAGTTTGTGTGGGTGGTGAGTTTTGAAAGGGGCTTTCTGTTGAAGTATGGTCAAGTGATGATGTCTTTGGATGAATATCATATGGAGCACTAGAATTCCCTTCCCAGCCATCATTAGAATCATGACTTGCATCATTTTGTGGTGGAAGGAAATATCCCATATGATTCTCTTGCTCATCTTGTGTTTCTGAAGCAAATCTCCATGAGTTGGAGTGCTCAGAATGTGTATTTTCTTGGTGATATTCCCAGCCATCATTAGAGATCGGTGATGGTGGGTGATATCCCATAAAATTTTGTTTGACCATAAGATGAGTTGAACTCCATTTGTATTTTATAAACATCAATGAAATTAGAAATTCATGTCACAGGATAGAATTTCTTAGTGAGGCAATAACTCAAACACCTTGCTATCAATTTAAAACAGAGAACAAAAACAAAAAAATGCTTGATCTAGACTTCTCACCCACTTAATCATTGTTGATCTAATCAATCCCCGGCAACGGCGCCAAAAACTTGATGGTGTTTTTGCGGAAAACGAATTTTCCAACACACAAATCCAACCGGCAAGTGTACCGGGTCGCATCAAGTAATAATAACTCACAAGAGTGAGGTCGATCCCACAGGGATTGATGGATCAAGCAATTTTAGTGGGTGATTAGTTTAGTCAAGCTAACATTTAAGTGAGAATTGTGGCAGCAAAATGTAAATAGCAATGAACTTAAAGTGCAGAATGTAAATAGGCAGGAAGCTTAAAGAACAAGAAAGTAAAATTGCAAGAATCTTAAATGACAAGAAATGTAAATTGCATCAAATGTAAAGGGGAGTGGGTGCTGGAAATTAAAATTCAACAGGAAAGTGTAAATAGCAATCAAACAGAAAAGTAAAAGGTGCAAAATCATGCAACAGATCTAAACAGAAATTGGAAATTGCTTGAAGAATTCTAAACAGAAAAGTAGTGCTTAATTTGCAGCAATTTAAAAGAATGTTGAAGATCTCAGGGAATCAATGAGACTAGAGAACAAGTCTAGATCTCACTCCCTTCCTTGATCCAACAAGAGAGAAGTTGCAGAAAATTTAAAAGAACAGATTGCAGAAGAAGAGAAGATGAATGAATTGCAGAATTAAAAGAGAAAATGAAGCAGTATGTGAATTTCAATTATGCAGAAAAAGTAAACAAGAGATCTCAAGATGAGAATGAAACAGAATTCCTCCAATCTCACTCAAGATTCAAAACAGATAAGAAAACTAAAGGAGAGAGCTATCTATTCCTAATGGAGCCGGCCTCCTTTCAAAGATGGAAATGATGCCTTTATATAGGCTTTACAAAGTAAAATTGAAAATGAAATTAAAACAAAATAAAAATCCTAATCTAATTGATCCATGTGCCTTTGAGTCATGTTGAGTGGGCTTTGCTTGCTTTGGATTTGAGGAGAAATGGGTTTGCTTGGCCTTGATTCAATTTGGAGAGGAATTGAATTTAAATGAGATTTTTGCCCATGATGCTCCCAGGAGGCTGCCCTGCCCTTGTGGAGGGCAGGGCAGAAAATTGATGCATGGTGCGTGCATTTGGTGCGGCCAGGAGCGAGCTTGGCGCGGCAGAATTTTCCTTGGTGCGTATGATGTTTGTTGGTGCGCAAGGATGCTGCCCTGCCCTTGTGGAGGGCAGGGCAATGTTGCCTTGGTGTGTCTTGTGCGCGCACCACTTCCTTGACCGTGCCATGATGCTCTCCTTGTGTGTGCCAAGCCTAAGCCTTTACTTCCTAGAGGTCTTGTGTTCGAAACTTGGTGGAGGAAGTTGTTGCAATTTTTCCTTGAATTTTCTTGAAGAAAACACGACATTGCCCTGCTCTCCAAGAGGGCAGGGCAGAAAATTGAGCGCCACTTTGTTTCCTTGTGTCTCCCTCTTCGAGCCTTGATGGAAGCATTTTGGTGTATTTTTGCTTATTTTTGGCCCTTAAAGATGCCTCTCGTTCCTACCTCAATTGTACGCCAAATATGGATTGCTATATATCGTTGGAAAGCTCTGAATGTCAGCTTTCCAATGCAACTGGAAGCACATCAATTGGACGTCTGTAGCTCAAGTTATAGCCATTTGAAGGAGGCATGGTCATGCTGTGAGCGCCCAGATTTTAACTTAGCGAAAATTTTGCTTCCAATCCTTAATGTGCATCACGATCCTGCCCTTGGCAAGGGCAGGGCAGAATCGTGCTGGCTGCTTCCTTCCTTGATTTGGTCATGGGCCACGCTTTTAAAAGCGTGGCCTAAGGCTCCAAAGTGTACCCCAACTTCAAAGTGTACCCCAAAGCTCTTTTTTTCTCCTTTTTTGTGCTTCTTTGCTTCTTTTTCTTCTTATTTCCTACAAGATTTATAAAATTAAAATATCAAGAAAATATATCATTTAAGTACAAAAAGCATTCAATATTTAAGCACAAATCATCAATTTCTTGTATGAAAAAGCATAGAAAATGGGTATATGATGACATGTCATCAATCATCAACCATTATCACAAATTCTAATCATTCAACATACTTAATCATTCCAACATATCCTATGGTCTTCTAGCCTAAGTTTTCACAAGACATTATATATTAAATACGAGAAACCAAAACCATACCTTAGCCTATTTCTCGATAAAACCCGGAACACCATGATTAGCACCGTTCCACAAAGACCCAAACTTTTGAAGTCACACCAAATGGATCTCCATCTCTCCAAAGTCCAATATCAAGTATCCAACACCACCAATGACCACCAACATGCCCCAAAACAACCCACAACTCACTCCAATACAAATATTCATCACTAAATCAATATAAATTCCACTTAATCACATATTTCACAAGAGTTTGAGTTGTCTCACCTTACCCACATAGAATTGATGCAAGACCCATCAAGTCCACGAAGTCAGTTCCGTCTTAAACACCGAAATTACACAATTTCTCAACACTAAACCCAATTTATTTTTGAAATTAAGGGCTGAGATGCATGGAGTGAAAATGAGGTTTATCTATAAAATTTTTTGATGGGTCTTGTAGAGTTCATTTCGGTGAACGTGTGGCCGCAAACGGTACGACGATCGGAGTTTCGGACTAAAAGTTATGGAGGATTGACTTATGAGAGAGGGTTTGAACGTTCTTCCCTTCTCTTCATGAAATTTCAGCGTGTTCTTTATGTTCTTGGGGAAGGAATGGTTGAAGCTTACTTTATTGATGGTGAGTTGGTTGGGCCTTGGGCCCATTACGGGTCTGGTTTGTCCGATTTAGCCCGTTTGCCCTAATTTTGGGCCAAATTCTTTAAAACTAGTGTCAAAATTTTTATTTTAATTTTCTCTATCATATTAAACTATAAAATTCTATTCTATAATTTTTTTATTAATAACTAATTTATCCGCTAATTATTTACTAATCTCACAGATTTTACAGTGAAGGCTGCGCTGGGGCTCCTACACCTAGAGCCTCAAATTCAATCTTCCTCAGGCTGACGGCTCAACTGGGGGCGGAGCCTGGCGACAGGCTCAATGTCGAGGTGCGGAGGCTACTGGTGAAGAATAACTCCATCCCGTATACGCTGTTCTTCTACAGGACTGAGGTGATCTCACGCCAAACTGCATCGGGGTTGACGAGTGAGGCTATAGTTCCATCGGTGGCGTCCTTCCCACTTTACTGAGACTGCTAAGTTGCGGCCTCTAGTCTCTGTTTGGAGGACTCCTATGCAATTAACACAAGTTACTATGATTAGTAAGATAGATTTATAGTTAATCTCTAATAATTTTCTAGCAGAAGATAGTCAGATGCATGTTTACTCAGATAATGATCCTGGGATTACGGATCAATGGATTTCACTTTATTCTCTTTCAGCGTGTGGGTGTACTTGAACATCTCCGCCAATGTAGCCTCGCGTTCCAACGACTTCTACTACACCAGTTGCAAAACAGATAGCATACAAAGTTATTAACAATATTAAAGGAACTACATACCAGCCTGGCCATCGTCTTCATGAAGGTCGCCGAACTACCAATGTACTTGGTCCACCTTCGAACATGTAAAACATAATCCTTAAAGAGTCATGGGGATCTCTTCTCAATTCTGAGAATATTTAACTTGTTGTCAAAGAAGAATTGGAATTGATTTAATCTTAATTCCACTTATCTAAATCCATTCGACTTCCTCCAAACAGCCTTCAATGTGCATTTTTAATGGTTTTTATTGTAAACACCTTATCAGCAAACACACGATCAAATAAACTCTTAGTACATATCTCTTGTCTTTAGAGAAGTCTTTCTCTGTCACAAACATCAATTCCTCCTCTTCTTCCATGCTCTTTGGATTCGGATGTCGGTTTCCTCCCTTTTTTGGGTTTACAATACGGATGAGGGTGTGATGATGATATAATAAGAAAAATATAAGAAGAATAAAAAAAGTAAAAAAAGGAGAGAAAGTTGTAGAAATGAATTTAGATGAGAAAAAGATTTGGAAAAATAAAAAAGAGAATTAGAGAATATAATTATGATTGAAAAGAAAGAAAGGAAAAAAAATCCTTTGCGAGCAAGAAAAACTCTAGAGCAATTTAAAAATTATATTAAAGAGCGTAAATCAAATTAGTCCCTAAAATAATTTTTTTATTTCATAAAGTCATTATTATTAATATTCTAAAATTCATTAATTTCTTTTTAATTTTCACAGCATATTGCACAAAAACCAAAGTTTTTATGAATATTTTTTAAGTTTTAAATTTGATTGTACAATTATTTTTTTATATCAATTTTATAATATATAAATATGCTATTGTAATAAGATAATTATATGATGACTAAAATACGCATTTTTCGGCTATGGTCCAATTTATCGTATTTCATGGGAAATTAAAACTTATTTAAGACTTATTTAATTTCTTAACGGCCATTAACACTAATTAATTAAGAAAAATGACCATTTATATGAAAATTGTTAAAAAAAATTGTTTGAGAAATAGTTAAAGAGAATGACTAGATTTATCTTTTATGTAGATATTAATACTTTTTTTTTCTATTTCTTTTCCTTTCAAATTCATCATCAAAATAAAACCCATTCATATCTTCGTTTATAAACCATAGCTCTATAATATAATATATATCTGGAATTGGAAAAGAATCAATGATCTCGCGCAATAAAAAAAAAAACAAATTAACAAAACAACGATAAATCAGCTTTCGTCATCATCACCAAGTTACATATTTTACATTTAGGTTGGATTCAATAATGTGTTATATTTAATTGAAAATACTCTTCGAATTACTATCCAATAATTTTACACCTGATGAACAATGAGAATTATTTCCAATTACAGAGAAAGAGATAACAGCTTTGTAGAGAGAATGATTTTTTAACATTTATTATGTTATATATGTTGTTTATAAAATAGTTTATTCTATCATAAGTTTTTTGAAATAATTTTTCTATTATGTGATGAGGATTTATTTTAAGTTATATGTAAATAAATAGATAAAAAATTAATAAATTTAAAATTAGTTAAAATTTTAAATTTATAAAAAAATAGCAAAGATTGGTTCAGGAACTAATTAGATTCATGACCTCTAATTTTATATTGAGTTGCTTATTGAAATTTAAAACCAATTGAATCACTTATAATAATGACACATGCTGATGAAATAAATAATGATATGTGACAAATTATGCTAGGACACATGAGTCTATGGTAAAAATATGATTATAAGTTTATAACACATAATATTATCGTTTATATCGATATGTCACATATCATTAATTAATTAAGACGTCATCATCCATTATTATATATAGTTGAATTATGTTTTGACATGTGATATTAACTGTCCATTACTAAAAAAATTAGTTATTACAGACAGATATTTTCGACGGATTTTATCCTACGGAAATATAGAAAGAATTTCAGAGGAATTTTTTATCAAAAAACAAAAAAAAATGAATTAACATAAATTACAGACGAAAAATAGAATCCGTCAATAATTCTGTCGATAAAATTAATTTTTTTAGTGGAAAATGGTTACAGACAGAAAATCCGTCTGTAATTAAATAAACAAAAAACGATGTATTTTATTAAATTATTACAGATGAAAAATCTGTCTGTAATTTAAACTTTTTCGTCGGAAATATTAGAATAAGGAGATGGGTCACTTTAGTCCCAACCCTTCAGTTCACTCTTTTTAGTTTTTTCATGTTCTCCTTGAATTACTCCAAGCCTTCTCTCTCCATTGAAGATGTGACGTCCTCCGCTGTCGCTGCCGCCGATCGCGTCGCACGAGCTCCTTCCACCGCCGTTCTCAATGCGTTTGCTATTTTCATCGTCACATGAGCTCTCTTGGCCGTGCTCTTGTCTTACGAGCTCCTTCTGCCGCCGCTCTCGCGCTGCTTCTTCTCTCCTCGCCAGAGGTTTGTCATCGTCTCTTCTCATCGCCGTTAGTTCAGGTGGGCCTCTGCCTCCTTCTCGTCCCTAGCCCTAACCCTTCCATTGTGATTCTGTTCTGATTTCATGATCCCTAGCCCTAACCCTGTCCCTTCCCTTCCCTGTTTTTGATTGAAGTTGAAAATCAAAGAATACGATCGAGGAGAGCTCTTATGTTTGCAAATCAGCTGTTGCTGCTGTAGAGAACAGAGTTTCTAAATTCTAAGGTATGAATTTTGTATATTCCTGTAATTTGTGAAATCTGAAACATAATTTCTATGATTGTAGTATAGAATGAAGTTTGTTTATGAACTATATATTTGAATTGCTGAGATATTTTATCTGGAATTTGCATGCATATTCTTGTTCCTTCCTGTTCTTGCCTCGATTTTCAGTCTTATTCCTGATTTGGAAAGGATTTGCACTGACTTGGTGAATTTTGGTTCTCATTACGCTATAAAATCATCAGGTCTGCAAAATCTCGTTGGATTTTTCTTCGGATTTTGTGTTTCTCACAGCTTCAGAGCTATTTGGAGTTTCTATAATTGCATTTTTTTTAACACAATCAATTTGTTGATTTCAATGTTCATTGACCCTGGTTCCTGATCTATAAGAAGAAAATGGGAGATTCGTGCGAATTTCATGTTATTGGAACAACCGTCATTTTGCATCATATGATTTAAAATCATTTTCATTTTCATTCTTGCTGATTTGGGCGTGTTGTATGTATGTGCATTTTTTGAAATGCACTTAAGTTTTGTATGCCTTTTTGCGCCAGTGTTTTTGGATAAGAAAAGAAAAATTCGGAACCTATTTTTGGCGTCTACCTTTTCATTCTTCTTTGCCTCTTAATATGCTTGTAGTGCCTGATGCGGGGAGCTTCAACAACAGTGTGGCAAAGCAACAGGTTGGTCTTGCAAACAACTCTTTTATTTTTTTTATTTTTTCTACTCATGATATCCTAGTTTGATGTAATCAGAAAATATAAACTTAGATTTAATAGCATGGTTAAGGTACTCCTTTTATTTTAGTGAAAATATGAAACTTTTCACTCGGCTGTGCTTAGTGGTGATTCACGTTTTAGTTTTTTACCCCTTGTCATATATTTCCATGGTTTCTATATATTACACAATTGACAATTCTCTGGCCTTTATTAATATATGTCTGGATCAGGCTGTACTTGAAACTGTGGCCAGGGTCAAGCCAAAGAAGAACAAAACAAAGGATGAAAAGTACTTCTTTCTATTTTTACATCAGTATTTCATATGTGAAGTGTATCTTCCAGTTACTTAAACTGGGAGTCTGATATGGTGCATTTACCGTAAAAGTTTGTTTCGATATATTATGTAAGTATGCCTTTTCAAAATTATAGGTCATTTCAACTCCATCATGTATTTAATTTGGATAATGATAATAGAGCTGAAGATACCCCAATGTTGATAGACCAAAAGGTGAGGACAATGTGTTGTTAGGTTTTTCCTTTTTTTTTCCTGATATTCTGTTTAGTTTTGCAACTTCTAACTATATATAATATGCATCTTTCAGGATAATGTTTTCATAATATCTAACTTTAAATCCAAGTATCCAGTAAGCTAGATTTGCCGTAAACTTCTTTTCCTGATTATGTTTTCAGCATATAAGATGGATTATAGTGCTGTTGCTGATGAGAAATTCTTTCATCTTATCTTTTAGATTGATTTCAGACCTAGTGGTCGCTATAGTTTTGGCAACTTGTGGTGGCGTTGCATTTGCTTTTGCGGGACAACCGGCCTGAATTTTTTTTTCTAAGCTTATTAGCTGAGAAAGTATACTTTGATTCAGAGGAAGTGTGTGCTTGTATTGTCACATGTGGTGGCCTTTGTCCAGGTTTAAATACAGTCATAAGAGAAATAGTGTGTGGCTTGTATCATATGTATGGGGTTCACAGAGTTCTTGGAATTTAGGAAAGAAAAACTATTGAAAATGAAAAGACAAACCAAGCACACGCTAAACTTGTGTGTTGGCTTAAATTTGTAGGAAGGATACCCCGGATTTTATTCTCGGAACACAGTTCCTTTGACACCAAAGGTTGTGAATGATATCCATAAGAGAGGTGGGACCATACTTGGAACATCATATGGTGGCCATGATACCTCAAAGATTGTTGATAGCATTCAGGATAGAGGCATCAATCAAGTTTATATTCTTGTAGGGTATGGAACTTAGATGGAGGCTGCTTTGATTTTTGAGATAATCCTTCCTTGATGGATACAACACTTTTACAAGTCAAATAAATGTGTACTCATAAGGATTAGTTCTTTACAATGTTCTGAAAACCGGACCGGACCGGCCGGTTCAACCGGTTTAACCGCGAACCGGCGCTGCAGGCGGTCCGGTCCTTATCTGAAAACCGCAGAGGGAAGAACCGTTCAAGAACCGGCGAACCGGTCAAAAACCGGCCGGTTGGACCGAACCGGTGACCGGCCGGTTATGCATCTTTCACAAAACGACGCCGTTTTGCGTTTTAAAAAAAATAAAAAAACCAAACCCGACCCGACCCGCCCGTGGAGCACCCCCCCTTTCTTCCCCCGAGCCCCAACCCCATTCATTCAGCAATCATCATCTCCAATGGAGAAGAAGAACCCTAGCGGCGCTGCCTGAAGCCCTGTCGCCATCCCTCGCCCCCGTGGTGTCGCCACTCGCCATCCTCAGCTCCAGCAACCCTCCAATCTCCGGCGTCGCCTGGTTCCTGCTCATCTTCATCTTCTCGTCGCCTGGTGCCCACAATTTCGATCGTCTTCATCTTCACCAGCACGCAGTAGCCTCTCATCGGCGGTCCTCAACGGTCAACACCGGGAGCCCTCCATCGACCCCAGGTGAGTGACTCGTCCTCTGCTCATTTCTCTTTGTCCTTCGCCTCGTCCTCTGTAAACTGAACTGAAGTTACTCAAGTTAGACCTCTGCTCATATTCTGTTTCTCTTTGTCCTCATATTCTGTTTCTCCTCGTCCTCAATGTTCAATTTCTGATTTCAATTCCTGTGAACTTGCTCTTTGTCAACTGTGCTGTGAACTGAACTGAACTGAACTGCATGTTGCCATTTTCTGCTCTATTTTGTGAACTGAACTGTGCATTTTCTGCTCTGTCTTGTAGCTTAATTCCTCTTTGTTGCACAATTTCTATTTGTTGGTCAACTTGGTGTTTGGTCCTCTGCTCTATTTTCTGCTCTTTTTTGTGAACTGAACTGTGCAGCTCAATTTGTGTTCTGTGGACTTGCTCTTTCAATTTTCTAATTTCAAATTCTGATTTCAATTCTTGTTTACTTGCTCTTTGTCAACTGTGCTTTGAACTGAACTGAACTGAACTGAATTTGTTTGTAGCTTGAGTATTTGACATAATTAGTTGCTACTTTGATTTTGAATTTCTAATTTTTCGGTATTGATTTGATTTGATTCTTTTTTTCTTCAATTTTAGTTACAGATTTAAGATCAAAGGTTGCATTTATCTCGCTATTCTACCTCTGGAGAATAAGAAAGTTACTAGCAGGGTACCAATTTTCTTATTCTTACTATTGTTGTTGTTGATCCTTTGCTTTTACTTAATTTCTCATTTCTAAGCTTGTTTTAGTTCATCAGTGGTAATTTTTCCCCATGCTATTGTTGAATAAATCCAAATCATCTGAGCAATTTGCCCAGTAGCTCCTAGAAATTAGAAAAACTTGTTTCTTGCATGAATTGAACCTTTGGGTTCGGTCTATATGCATGCTTAATTCATTGCCTGAATTTGTTTATAGCATAGTTGAGGTTTGATTAATAGCATGAGTTTTAGCTTGCTTTAGGTCTTGTATTTGATTATAGTTGGGGTTTCATTTTATTTTTTGTTTCTTTTACTGATTTGTATTTTTCTTCCTTTTAAACAAATGTTGTTTTGGCTTATCGTTGCATTGGACTCAATTTTAGTTGCTGAAGTTTGATTTTGGTTAATGAATTTATTTCATGCTGTCACATCTAGTTTTATGTATAATGTCTTAAGGGTTATTTAATTTCATTCCCTTTGTTGTTCTAACATCATCTTGAGCGGCTCCCTTTGCTATTCAATCAGCATTGGAAAATTTCGTTGCATCTATATTATTATTTTTTAGCAGTAGATTCAAATCTGAGACTAACCGCATCACATAGATTTTGTAAATTGCCAATGTATAAAGTTTAAAAAATCAGTCTACCGAAGATCTAAGTTGTTACATGAGTCGAAAGAGACAAGGACTGCTAGAGGATCTTCTACATTTAAATTTCATACATGTTTTATTAATTTCAGTTATGAACTGAACTGAACTGAACTGAACTGAACTGCATTGTGTTGTGTTGTGAACTGAACTGAACTGCATTGTGTTGTGTTGTCAATTTCTGATTTCAATTTTTGATTTCATTTTCTATGAACTGAACTGCATTGTGTTGTGTTGTCAATTTCTGATTTCAATTTCTGATTTCATTTTCATTTTCATTTTATTAATTCCAGTTATGGAAGATAGTATTAATCAAGAAGCAACTGCTGATAACAATGCTTCTGTGAATAATAACATGTCTGCCGATACTCCTATTCCGAATGATGCTGCTAATCCTAGTGCTAACGATAGTCATTCACAAGGTTCTTCTAACCTTAGGGGAAAAACAGATTTAGCTTGGAAATATGTTGCTCTACAACACGTGAATGGAAAACCACAATATCAATGTTTATTTTGTCTACAAGTTTTCAATGGAGGTGGAATTCACAGGATGAAGAAGCATCTAGCAAAGATTACTGGAGACGTGAAAAAATGTCCTAAAGTTTCATATGATGTGGAAAAACAGATGGAAAGTTTGTTGAAAGATATTCAGGCCAGCAAAAAGAAAAGAAAAGTAAGTTTTGGTGAAGAGGGTGGTGATGAGGTAGAGGATGCAATTGATGAGGCAATAGCTCAAGAAGAACAGGAACAGCAGCGTACCTCGAGTCAGCAAGGAGTTGGAGGCGATCCAAAGAAAAAAGCCAAAGTCATTCCTCCTATGTTTGCACCAAGAACAACTCCAGGAGCTCAACCAAGTATTAAAAGTGTTATGCAAAACAAAGAGGCGATACACGAGGTTGATAAACGATTTGCTCGGTGGCTTTTGGATTGTAAAATTCCATTTAATGCTGTGATGTCGCCATATTTCCAAGATATGTTAGATGGTGTTGCTGGTATTGGACCTGGTTACAAGGGGCCTTCTTATGATAAGTTAAGGGTTCATTTGTTGGCTGATCTTAAAAGAGAAAGTCAACTGCTAGTTGATAGTTATAGGAGTGCATGGAAGGAAACTGGATGTACCCTCATGGCTGATGGTTGGACAGATCAAAGACAAAGAACATTAATCAATTTCTTGGTGTATTGTTCTAAAGGTTTGTGCTTTCTGAAATCAGTAGATGCTTCCAGTATGGTAAAAAATGCTTCACACTTGTGTACTTTTTTTTCTGAGGTGATTGAATGGATTGGCCCAAATAATATTGTGCATGTTGTGACTGACAATGCAGCCAATTATGTTGCTGCTGGTAGGCTTATCAATAGAAAATATGATAATATCTATTGGTCACCATGTGCTGCTCATTGCCTTAATCTTATTTTAAAAGATATAAGCAGCATGGCGCATATTTCTAACCTTGCAACTCGTGCTTCAAAGATCACAGTATTTGTGTACAATCATACGGTTTTCTTATCTTGGCTAAGAGAAAGACCTAAGTGGAGAGAAATTGTACGTCCTGGTGCAACCCGGTTTGCAACTGTGTTTATTACATTGAAGAGCATCTTTGACCGTAAAAAGGAGTTGCAACAATTGGTTGTAGATTCAATTTTCACTGATCACAAATTAGGAAGGAGTGCTACTGGTAGAGCTGTGAGTGCTATTATTCTGGATGCAAAATTTTGGGACGATTGCTTTACTGTATGTAAACTTGTGAGCCCTCTGATTTACTTGCTGAGGGTTGTTGATGCTGATGACCCCCCATCTTTGGGGTATGTTTATGAAGGAATGCTAAGGGCAGAAGATGCAATTAAGGAGATGTTTAGGCAATCCAAGACTGCATATCAGCCGTACACAGATATTATCAACTCAAGATGGGACAAGCATTTGAAGAAAGATCTTCATGCGGCAGCTTACTTCCTGAATCCTAAATTCTTTTTTAATGAAAATTATAAAGAAGCACCTGATGTTATGCGAGGTTTGCTTGATCTTGTTACCTTGTATTGCAAGTGTAACAATTTGGATTCAGTTCAGGCAATGAAAGAAATACATTTATATAGAGATCGGAAGGAAAGTTTTGATAGACAAGAAGTTATTCCAGCTGCATCTGAACTTAAGCCTGGTAAGAATATGGTTGAATATTTGTTTTAACTTGTTTTATGCTCCTATGTTCTTAATTAATATCTTATAATATGTTATGGTTTTATAATTGGTAGATGAATGGTGGAGGTTATTCGGAGGCTCTGCTCCATGTCTACAAAAGATAGCTGTTCGCATTCTTAGCCAAGCATCTGCTTCTTCTGGGTGTGAGAGAAATTGGAGCCTTTTTGACCAGATTCATACAAAAAGAAGAAATAGATTGGAGCATGATAGACTGAATGACATTGTTTATGTTACCTATAATTTGCGTCTTAAATCCAGGTAATATATGTTTCATGAAATACTATATTGTTTCATTTGTAATCTTTATCATAATAAATTTGTAAATTATTAAATCTCCATATATTGTATTTAACTTTTTAGGAAGGAAAAAGAAAAAAGAAAGCTAAAGACACAACATGATCCAATTGATTATGAAAGTATCAGTCAAGTTGACTTCTGGGTGACTGAAGAGGTTGTAGAGAAAGAGCCTGATCTTCCTAGTAATGTGGATGACTTATTGCGTGAGTATAGTATATTTAGTTTCTAATGATTTATTAGAATCTTGTTAGTTTATAATATAATGATAACATTTCTATTTTATTAGGTGAAATTGATGCTGATTTATATCAAAGTGGCGGTGGTAGTAGTGGTCTTTATGCTGCATCTCTTTCTTCTGCTGATCAGGGTGGGAATGAAGGTGAAGATCATCCCACCGAAGCAGATTTGCAACAAGTTCTTGCAGATTTTGATAATTGATAAACCATGATGTTGGGATTTAATATTTACATATGCTTTTATTACTATTTAACTTTTGAGTTTGGATTTTGATAAGATCATATGTATTTGGTTGATGATATTTTATGTAGTGTTTTTAATTTCAAAGATATTTTAAGATTTGTATCAGACTATAATTATATTTTAGGATGTGTATTTATAATTTATTTACTATTCTACTCTAAAACGGTTTTTCCGGTTGAACCATCGGTTGAACCGGTTAGACCAGTGAACCAGTGAACCAGTGACTAGAGCGGTTTGATGACCGGTCCGGTTTTCTGAACCTTGGTTCTTTAAGTAGGAAGTTAGAAGATGTGGCTTGAAAGTTTCAGTGGTTGGAATTCCAAAAACCATTGATAATGATATCCCTGTAAGGATGCCTTGATTTCAATTCATATCTGAAAGTCTTATACTGAATTACTTCTATTATGCATCACTTCTTTGAATGTCATTATTATTATTATGTGTATTCTGGTAGATAGTGCATTATCATTTAATTTTGGTAACTTCACTTATGAAAATCGTTAGACTTAATATTGCATAACACATTCTTGAAAAAAATATTTTTGGTGTGGTTTGGCATGATTAGAAGGGGGAGACTATTTGATTTGCAGATTAGATCTTTTGTTTGGAATGAGTTGATAAGGTAATTTTTATCATTTTTCCTGCCTTTGGTTTACAAGTCCTATCAAATTTGGTAAGATTTGGTGGAATTCATCTGATTTGAATTTAAATTTTATAGGTTGACCATATTACCCTTTCTTAATAGCTTATTTAGTAAAATGGAATCAGAGGAAATCCATTTTGATAAGTTTAAAAATTAGGACTTGACTTAATCCAATTTTATAGTGAGTTATCACAAAAATAAATTTCTAACCCAAATCATTTATCATTTTTAAGCATTCAAAATACAATGTTGGATATTTTCATTTTTCATTTTATACAAGCTATTTATATAAGCTTATATTGGAATATAAAAAAGCCTTGCCTGTAAGTGTTGTACTACAGTTTACTCTTCATTATATAAGTCATTGATTTATTCTAAATGCTACCTGCCTTGGTTTATTTTTCTTTTTCAATCCAAAGAAATTTGAGTCATAATTTGAATTCTAAATTTGCATACTTTTTTTTACTATGCAGGAACTAAACTAGCTGAAAGAATGTGTTATGGGAATATCTATGAACTTGGTCACATTCTTGGTTGGAACTTTGAATCTTCCATGAGCTAAATCTGCTATAATATTTACCAATTTTATGGGAACTCTCAACCTTCTTGGCCTCCTTAGTTGATGCTGGCATTCAAAATTTATATGATGCTATAAGAACAATACACTGAATTTATGTTTTGAATTATAGTTGATGTATTAACACATTTTGTTGATGTATAGATGTTATTTATTATTATAGTTGATGTATCAATACACTTTGTTTATTTTTTGAATTATATTGGCTTCCTTGTTTATTACTTTTTTCTTTTAGTTTGATAGTACAATAAATTTGTTTATTTTTTGAAATATTATAAATATTCGAATACAAATTAGATAAAAATTTTATTTATTAAATTTATATTTATTTTGTATGAAAAAAGGTGTATTTTGCAATGAAAAAATCTAAAAAAAAATTTACCTTATTGATGGATTTACAGACGAATTTTCTGTCTGTATTCAAAGTTTGGAAAATCTGTCTGTAATTACCGACGAAAAATTCGTTGGAAAATCCGTTTGTAATTACCGACAAAAAATCTGTCGAAAAATTCGTCTGTAATTACCGACGGAAAATCCGTCGGAAAGTTCGTCATCTTAGGAAAATGGATGGAGAATTTACAGAGGGAAAATTCGTCGGTAACTGGTAAAAATTCGTCGGTAATTTTCCGACAGAAAAAAATTTGTCGGTAAATAATTTTCGACGAGGCTTTTACAGAGGGACAAAATCCGTCGGTAACCAAAAATTCGTCTATAACAAAGACTAAATCCGTATGTAAATCTGTCTGTATTAATCAATTTTCTAGTTGTGGTCTATGTCAATATAATCTTAATGAAAATCACTGGAGAGATTAGCATGAGCTACCAAAATAAAAATTGTGGATTCAAATTAAAGTAATTAAAAATTTAAGATTTTATTTAAGGTTCAAAACAAATTTTAAGGGCCAATTTAAGTATTTACTCATATATATATATATCACTACAAGAAACAATATAATTATCGACGTAAAAAATCGACGGCCAAATTTTCCGTCGATATTTTTCGACAGCTTGGCGTCGATAAAATGAAAAAAAAATTATTAAAAATAAAATATTAAAATCGACGGCAATACTGTCTATTATTTTAGCAACTTTCAACCCATCGATATTATCATCACATTACCAACGAGAAAATGGGGGATAATTATTTTTCTTTAAAATCGACGGATTAGGTGTCTATTTTAATAATTATAATATCGACAGTTTTTGCCGTCGATAAATTTAAACGATGGAGATCTACTTTTAAAAGTGGATTGACGATGTAAATTTATTATATAAAATAGACAACTAGAATGATGATTTTTGTTTTAACTAAAATCGACGAAATTACCGTCAATTTTTATCAAAAAAAATTATCCTTCGTTTCACTCCATTTCCTAAACATTAACCCCAAACCTCCACAAAATGAAAGTTCAGAGAGAAGCTGCTTCTTCTTCTTCTCCAACGCCTGAGAGTAGAGACCAGAGACGGAGTCACCATCACGAAGAGAGACAGAGAGCAGATCAGTAGAGCTTCTTCTTCTCCGACGCCTGAGAAAACCCGCCGCCGCACCATCCTCTTCATGTAAGTTCCTCTCAGTCTCTCTGATTATTATATTTCTTTTGCAGTTGTTGTATCTACTATTTTCATAATGAAATTTTGAATTTGCATTTGTTAATAACAATTGCATTAATATTACTGAAACCTAGTTAGCATAATCAATTCATCACATTTCATCGATCGCTTTGTCTCTTTGTGCTGTTGTTGCTGCTGCCTTCAATTGACCGTGCTCAATCAAAATCAATTACTCTCTCTTTCGTTCTTCAATTGATTTTTTTCATCAATAAAAAATTTGCTCAGCATTTGTAGATGATTCACTACTTTTCTCAATGATATAGGTCTTCAATTCAAAGATTGATGAAGGAAGAAAGGCATTGCGGGTGTCATCACTACTTTTGTTCATTTTTCTGTGTTATTCTGCAATTTTGTATTCTTTCTTCATGACTGACATGGATTTATAGGATTCTTCTCTATCTCCGGTGTTAGTTCTCTAATTTTTTATTAAGTTATATTCAATATCGGTTAAGAATAAAAGTAGAAAACTTTGATTCATTTAATGCATATAAAAATATGAAATGAATTATTGATTTTACATTAGATTAGGCCGATTTCTAATGAATTATTGGATTTGATTGAAATTGGTTACTAGAATAATTTAGTCAGATAGTAATAGTGTTAACTGCTAATATATAATCCTAGTGATTTTGATTAACGTCAAATTTTTAACTCTTGGTTTGTATGACACAACAGGTTCTCAAAATTAATTCTAGAGAAAAGTCATCAAAAGTTTGACGAACTGAGTAGCTGATTAGCACTTCTAATTATGTTCTTGGTGTGATGCAATATCAATGGTTCTAAATGTAGACTTAACATTATTTTTACCTGTGTAATGTACATGATATTGATTTTCAATTAAACCAATGAACATGTACTTCATCTTCTTTTTTCTTTTCTTACTATTTTTAACCCTGTTTTGGAAGTCTTGGTTTATAATTACTTGAATTCAATTATGCAGATTGCTGCTGACCATCCCTCCTAGTGAGGGATATGAGCAGAATCCATTGAGTGTGTACTATTGTTATGATGTTGAAGGCACTTCTACATGTTTGAACAAGTACATTGCTAAGGTATATGACATTCCTCTCTTAGGCCTAGTCTGTGTCAGTTGTAATCAAGAATTTGTATGGCTTTTCCCAATGCTTTTAATAATATCACCCATTAGTGGTGCGAGACTTGATAGCTGCCTCTAATTTGGTTGCTCTGTGCTCATATTACTATCAATCCTTTTGTTTCAGGTAACAAACATACCATGGGGTAAAAGAGTATCTTTTATTTTCAATCCACACTCTGATCTTGTGGCAAAATCCTTCCATGTTAGTCTTTTCATGGTATGTTTAAGCTCTGCATTTTGCTTGTGCCATTTCTACATTTCTAGACAGTTTCTTATGTATTAAGAAATCAAAAGTTACTTACTCAGATAACCAATGTCTCTGTTCTTTTTGGCTCTTCACAGATTTACATGTTGCTGGATATAGCTTGATTGTAAAGGAACTTAAGAGACGTTGTAAAACAACAAAGTGATTAATGTAAAATGGTAATTTCTTAGATCCTTTTGGTTCTGTGCAACTGTTGCTGACTGGGTCAGAGTAAGAGGAATATTAGCACATGTTCAATACTTATTAGCCATTTTTCCTAAATACTCGCAGGAATTAGGAGAGAGAAGTTTAAATTGTTTAAACTTTATCTTCATGTGAACAAATGATAAGAAAAGTTCTTTCCACCCAAAAATAAAAAAGGTATCATGAGAAGGAAATGCTAAGAGTGCTGTACTAATTAATAAGGGAGAACAAATTGATGATGTTATCAGAATGAAATGCCTACCAAAAGTAATTGTACTGAACACATCCTTGTCCACACCATAAGGACCCTTTATGTTCCTTCTTAAATCTGAATATAGTCACAGCTTGTCAACAATTTTTGATAGAGCATCTATGAGCTTGCCAAGAATTGCAACCAAGCTATCTGTTTGCTCCTTCTGATGTTCTCTGGCCAACTGGTAATTCATATTCTGAGCCCCAAGATGTGCTTTCAGCATGTTATTGTTCCTTCTTAGTACTCTGACAATGTTGTTGTTAAAATTTGTGGTGTGTTCACTATTATCTAGTGAGAATCTCCTCTTCTTGTGTCCCTCCTGTGACACACCTTCTCTTTGAAAGCCTAAACCAACAAAGTAGGTGAGAGTCAATCCATGGACAAATATATCAGACTAAATCCCCAAGTGGTTTTTGAGATTCATTACCATTTACCACCAAGGTCACTTTCACCTTCTCAACAAATCAATATGCCTTTTTTTTCACTAGTAATGGTGGTTTCTGAGAATTGCATAGTGACTGTATTTTTGAAAAACTTGTTAGTGACAGTAATTTACTCTATACTCATGTTGGTGATAAATTTCCAATGGTCATGGTATATATAAGACTTTGTTTTCATTATTGTTCAAGGCTTCCAAATGCCATTTGTGCTTCTTTCTTTTTATTTTTTGCTCAGTGATTGCACTTTGATGTATGGTTCCAATTTGTTAGAGATTAATTAAGATGATTGGTTGTGTTTCTTCCTTGGTTTATAGATGGAGCTTATATCTAAAGTTCAAAATCCATTTATAGTGGAGCATAAAGATTCATGGGTAGAAAGGGTCAATCTTTTCTTGACAATCAGAACTTCCATTATATATGTTTGGTAGATTTACTAACAGAGTTATTTATATTCCTCCTTGCAGGGTTGTTTTGTATCTATTGTCTTAAGTTATTGTGAAGGAGGAGATATGTAAGCCACGATTCACACTAAACTCAAGTGTTTGAGGAAGTGAAATTAAAGCATTTATTAAAATAATCCAATTATGAAGCCTTTTTAATAATCTGTTTCTGTTCTACAGGGCTGAAGCTATAAAAAAGGCAAATGGTGTTCATTTTCCTAATGAGGTTGGTCACTCTTAACCCTGATTGATACTCTTACATTCTTTAAAAATTAGAAAGATAAGTTAGGATCATAATCATTTATCATCTTTAGTGCATTCAACTATTGCTGAACTATAATATTTAATATTTTATATTTTGAATGTTGTGTAAAATTTCGCAGCTGCTATGTATCATGCTTACTATTTAAATTGAGAAGGATTCTTCAGCAATAACAATAATATTTTGTATCATTAGTAAATTACAATTTAGATATATTTAAATCTAAGTTTAGTTATTTATTTTGTTCTGAATCTTTATGTTAGAGGATTGTTTATTATTTTGATAAGTTTGCAAATTCATTATCTAATATTTAGTATAAATTTTATTTCTATATTTAAAAGTTTATTTATCTTATTATCTAATATTTAGTATAAATTTTATTTATCTATTTAAATATTTATTTGTATCAATAATTTACTATTTTCAAGTAGCAAAAATAATAAAAAAATATGGCTATTAAAATCGACGGTTATCTTGTCAATTTTTTAATTTAAGATGGACAAAAAAATCGACGGCAACGCTGTCGCTTTTTAATTTAAAAAGGATAAAATAAAACAAAAAATAAACGACAGACTTATCGGTAATTTATTAATTATATCGACGGAGAGTTCGTCGATTTTAATAAATAAAATATCGACAAATGTGTTGTCGTTTTTTTATAATATTATCGACAGCCAGAATGTCGCTTTTTATAAATGTGTAAAAATGTTAACTCCATATTATCGACACATTGGGTGTCGATTTTATTGAAAACTTATCGACAGCCCCGCAAGCCGTCGATTTTATTAGATTTTTAAAAAATTGACACGTTTTAAAGCAACCGATTTTGCCCGCAATTTTTTCGTCGATTTTTATTATTATCGACGGCGTTGCCGTCGATATGGCCGTCGATTTTAACAGTATTTCTTGTAGTATATATATATATCTGTTATTTCACATATAATAGTCCCTGCAGGTAGAACCTTAATTAAAAGTGAGTAGGAAAATCACAACTATTATAATCATCAAACTATTATAAGCAGTCTAATCTTCTGATGAGTTATTGCCACAACGCAGATTACATGCCCAAAGGGGAAATCAATACATATATTTGGAGAGTCAAGATTTAATAACTTACAATATCTAATTATAATTTTCTTGTTTAAATTTTATATTTAATGATATTTCAACAAAATTGTTGACAATCTTTTACATGTGGTCTCCAACCACTACAATAAAATAGTAACTTAGCCACGATTTTCATCATGTTTAAAATTTTATGGAACTATATAGCAAAATTCACCAAAGTATTTAGCTATGGTTTTCGACAATGGCCGGTAAAATTATCACTAATTATTTGCAGCAATTTTAGTGATGCTTAATTGCTAGAACGGGGAGACTTTCTAATCGACATTTAGCAACGGTGCAATTGAGAATAATCATCGGTAAATTACAATATCTTTTAGTGATGATTTACTACTACTGTTATAGTGACAATTTTAAAGCATCACAATATTTTGAAGTATATTTTATTTTAAAAGTTTCATAAACCGTTATTAACATTAAATTTTATTTTATTTTTCTATTCCTTTAATACAATATTAATTTTGAGTGATTTGCTATTGATTATTGAATTTCTAGCTAAATATACACATTTTTAAAAATATTTTTATTTAAAATATATTTATAATTTAAATTTAGCTATATAAATATACTTATAACAGACATAAATTTTCTAGTAGCTAACAGTGTAGCACAATAACCTTTTTTTTTTCAAGAGGAATAAAGGCCATGCATGTATATATAGGGCTAAAAAATTTTAATATGAAAAAAAAGGTGAGTTTTTATTAGAAATGGAGCTTTTTGGTATATTGGTGGGTAGATATTACAGATACAGCAGGTGTAACACACAGGTCATGTACTGACTCAGCACGCATGCTGCGTGATGGACACATGGCCCAATTAGAAGGAACACGCACCCTGCGTGCTGTTCATGTGGCGAGCAACAAGCCAACACACACCATACGTGTTGGACACATGGTAAACACTGGTTGGATAACTTTGCAATATGGAACCTACGAGGTGAGTCCTCTGCCTATTAAAATCGGAGCTCGTTACTATTTCACTGCATTGCGAGAGAGGTGTTTTACTGTTGGTGTGATGGAAAGCACAGCAAATATAGTGGTTTGCCACAACAGTGACGTTATACAAAATATATATGAGGGCGTGAGCTTTGTTTGTGAGAGCACATTTTCGTTTTTGGTTCTGTACACAATAACATTCGCCAAACTACAGCACGGGCTCTGTTAGAGCATAAAGAGTAATATTTTAAAGAGGATGAGCAACAATCTCTACCAGAGTCTGGTTGTCGTATTTGATGGCCTAATATAGTTTGAGGTTATGCCGATCGTTGACGAAACAAGTATTAAGTGGATGTTTCATATTCACCATCAAACTCAGGTGCAACATCCAAGGATTAAGTTGCATATTGAGTTTGAACATATAGCTGCGGATGAGGTTCAACATGACCTAAATGTGTAAGATGACAGAACTAAAGCGCACGAAGGAATGAACAATGATAACGACGAGGAGTTCAAAGCTATGTATGAAGCTAGTGACGAGGACGAGGACAACGATGGAGAGGTGAGGTAATTATGGAAATTTTAGTGGTTCTACTCGCAGTTAGTCAACCGATGGACGTTCCACCTTTTATGCGTAGCTTGGATCTTGACGTCATGCATGCACCGGAGTTTTCTGAATATGCGAACATAGGTATGTGAGCAGTGGGTAGTATGTTTCCTTAATTTTGTTTTGACAAATCGATGAGCGACAATTTATGCTTTTTATAGGTATTGTTGATCTTAAGGACGGGGAGTTCAAGATCGGAATGGAACACAATTTGAGAAAATCAGTCATTGCAGCAATTCGAAGTTACACTATCTCCAAAAGAGTTGATTACATTGTTTATGAATCTGAGCCACATATGTTTTATGCAAAATGCAAGACTTATGGAAGTGGGTGTGATTGGTTTATTCGAGCTAGCTTGATACAGAAGAAAGCTTGCTGGGAGATTCAGAGATGCAATAGGAGGCACATTTGTTCCATGAAAACGATCTCACAGGATCACTCCAAGTTGAACTTGAATACGATTGCTGAGGTTATGAAACCATTGGTTGAATCTGACCCATCCATAAAGGTGAAATCTATAATTGCAGAAGTCAAGGCAAGATTCAACTACACTATTAGTTATCGAAAGGCTTGGTTGGCAAAGCAAAAGTCGATAGCAAAAATTTTTGGTGGATGGGAAAAATCTTACGGAGCTTTGCCGTTGTGGTTCTCTGCAATGGTTCAGAAGATTCCTAGTTCACAAGTCCAAATAGAAACACAACTCCTGTACACCGGGAGTGAAGAGGTGGCGGGTCTTAGGATACTTCATTGGATATTCTGAAGTTTCAATCCATGTGTAAGAGCCTTCAAATATTGCAAGCTACTGGTTCAAGTTGATGGCACCCACCTATATGAAAAATATAAAGGTTGCCTTTTGGTTGCAGTTGCTCAAGACGAGAATCAAAACATTGTATCGATTACTTTTGCCATCATAGAGGGTGAGAATGCTGATGCGTAGCACTTTTTTCTTTATGAAGGAATGTTGTAAGAAGAGACGACGTGAGTATAATTTCCAATCGTCATGAGTCAATCGGGGTAGCAGTATATCATAGCAGAGGTTGGAAACGTCCGAGAGCATGGTGGATACAAGGTCCCTGGAGCACAAAATTGTGATCATCAACAATGGCGCCAAAGACTTGGAGCTCTCAAACGTGAATCACACTTTGTCACAACTTCGCATAACTAACCAGCAAGTGCACTAGGTCATCCAAGTAATACCTTATTTGAGTAAGGGTCGATCCCACGGAAATTGTTGGTATGAAGCAAGCTATGGTCATCTTGTAAATCTCAGTTAGGCGAATCCAAATGGTTATAATGGTTTTCAAATATAAAATAAATAAAGCATAAAATAGAGATAGAGATACTTATGTAAATCATTGGTGGGAATTTCAGATAAGTGTATGGAGATGCTTTGTCCCTTCTGAATCTCTACTTTCCTACTGCCTTCCTCTAATCATTCTTACTCCTTTTCTATGGCAAGCTGTCTGTTGGGTTTCACCGTTGTCAATGGCTACCTCCCGTCCTTTCAGTGAAAATGGTCCAAATGCTCTGTCATAGCATGGCTAATCATCTGTCGGTTCTCGATCATGTTGGAATAGAATCCATTGATCCTTTTACGTCTGTCACTACGCCCAACACTCGCGAGTTTGAAGCTCGTCACAGTCATTCCATCTCAGATCTTACTCGGATTACCATAGACAAGGTTTAGACTTTCCAAATCTTAGGAATGGCCTAGCTTATACCATGAAGACTTCGATCTTTCGGAATGAAGGCTAAGAGATACGCGCTCGATCTAAGGTAGAACGGAAGTGGTTGTCAGGCACGCGTTCATGGGTGAGAATGATAATGAGTGTCACCGATCATCATATTCATCATGTTGAAGTGCAATGAATATCTTAGAATAAGAATAAGCTTAATTGAATAGAAGAATAATAGTAATTGGATTAATACTCGAGGAACAGCAGAGCTCCATACCTTAATCTATGGTGTGTAGAAACTTCACCGTTGAAAATACACAAGTGATGGTCCAGGCATGGCCGTGAGGCCAGCTTCCATGGTCTAAGAACTAAACGTCCAAAGATAGATGCCAAGATCAAAATACAATAGTAAAAAGTCCTATTTATATTAAACTAGTTACTAGGGTTTACAGAAATAAGTCTTAGTGCAGAAATCCACTTCTGGGGACCACTTTGGTGTGTGTTTGGGCTGAGCTTGAGCTTTACACATGCAAAGGCTTATCTTGGGGTTAAACGCCAAGTTGTAACGTGTTTTTGGTGTTTAACTCTGGTTTGTGATGTGTTTCTGGCGTTTTACTCCAGAATGTATTATGGGGCTGGCGTTGAACGCCAGTTTGCGTCATTTAAACTCGAAAAAAGTATGAACTATTATATATTGCTGGAAAGCCCTAGATGTCTACTTTCCAACGCAATTGAGAGTGCACCATTTGGAGTTCTATAGCTCTAGAAAATCTATTTCAAGTTTAGGGAGGTCAGAATCCAACAGCATCAGCAGTCCTTTTTCAGCCTGAATCATATTTTTGCTCAGGTCCCTCAATTTTTCAGCCAGAAAATACCTGAAATCACAAAAAAATACACAAACTCATAGTAAAGTCCAGAAATGTGAATTTTGCATAAAAACTAATAAAAATATCCCTAAAAGTAGCTAGATCCTGCTAAAAACTACCTAAAAACAATGCCAAAAAGCGTATAAATTATCCGCTCATCACAACACCAATCTTAAATTGTTGCTTGTCCCCAAGCAACTAAAAATCAAAATAAGATAAAAAGAAGAGAATATACTATAAATCTCAAAATATCAATGAATATTAGTTCTAATTAGATGAGCGGGACTTGTAGCTTTTTGCTTTTGAACAGTTTTGGCATCTCACTTTATCCTTTGAAGTTTAGAATAATTGGTATCTCTAGGAACTCAGAGTTCAGATAGTGTTATTGATTCTCCTAGTTTAGTATGTTGATTCTTGAATACAGCTACTTTATGAGTCTTGACCGTGGCCCTAAGCACTTTGTTTTCCAGTATTACCACTGGATACATAAATGCCACAGACACATGACTGGGTGAACCTTTTCAGAATGTGACTTAGCTTTGCTAAAGTCCCTAGTTAGAGGTGTCCAGAGCTCTTAAGCACACTCTTTTGCTTTGGATCACGACTTTAACCACTCAGTCTCAAGCTTTTCACTTGGACCTGCATGCCACAAGCACATGGTTAGGGACAGCTTGATTTAGCCGCTTAGGCCTGGATTTTATTTCCTTGGGCCCTCCTATCCATTGATGCTCAAAGCCTTGGATCCTTTTTACCCTTGCCTTTTGGTTTTAAGGGCTATTGGCTTTTTCTGCTTGCTTTTTCTTTCTCTTTCTCTTTTTTTTCACCAGTTCTTTTTTTTTCGCAAGCTTTGTACTTCACTGCTTTTTCTTGCTTCAAGAATCAATTTTATGATTTTTCAAATCATCAATAACATTTCTCTTTTTCATCATTCTTTCAAGAGCCAACAATTTTAACATTCATAAATAACAAGATAAAAAATATGCACTGTTCAAGCATTCATTCAGAAAACAAAAAGTATTGTCACCACATCAATATAATTAAACCAATTTCAAGGATGAATTCAAAACTTATGTACTTCTTGTTTTTTTGTATTAAAAATATTTTTCATTTAAGAAAGGTGAAGGATTCATGGAATTATTCATAGCCTTAAGACATAGACACACAAGACACTAATGATCATGTAATAAAGACACAAACATAGACAAACATGAATCTCAAAAACCGAAAAACAGAGAGATAAGAACAAGGAAGTTAAGGAATGAGTCCACCTTAGTAAGGGTAGCGTCTTCCTCTTGAAGAACCAAAGGTGCTCTTGAGCTCCTTTATGTCTCTTCCTTGCCTTTGTTGCTTGATTCCTAGTGATTTTGGTGCTCCTATCCTTAGTTGCTCCCAATAATTGTGTGGAGGAAAATGTATCCCCTGAGGTATCTCAGAGATTTCTTGATGTGCAGTCAAATGCTCTACTACTGAGCTATGGACCCTTGAGATGAATCTTTCCATCTCCCATGACTCGGAGGTGGAAGCTTTTATCTTCCCTTTCCTCTTTATAGAGGTTTCTCCGGCCTTAGGTGCCATAAATGGTTATGGAAAAATAAAAAAGCTATGCTTTTACCACACCAAACTTAGAATGTTGCTCGCCCTCGAGCAAAAGAAGAAAGAATAGAGGAAGAAGAAGAAGATATGGAGGAGAGGGAGAGATGTGTGGGTTTCGGCCAAAGGGAAAAAGAGAGGGTGGTGTTGTGTGAAAATGAAGAAGGATGGAGGGGTTTATATAGTGGAGGGAGAGGGGTTTGGTTTCGGTCATGTAGGGTGGGTTTGGGTAGGAAAGAGATTTTAAATTTGAAGGTAGGTGGGGTTTATGGGGAATAGTGGATGGATGTGATTGGTGAAGGGTATAGTGTTATTGGATTGTGTGAAGAAGAGAGGAGTGGGGTAGGTGGGGATCCTGTAGGGTCCACAGATCCTGAGGTGATTCTGTGGGATCCACAGATCTTGAGGTGTCAAGGATTTCTCATCCCTGCACCTTTTAAGCGTGTAAAATGCCCTCTATATGCAATTCTGGCGTTTAACACCAGACTGTAGCTTGTTTCTGGCGTTAAACGCCCAGATGTAGCCTGTTTCTGGCGTTTAACGCCAGCCTGATGCTTGTTTCTGGCGTTAAATGCCAGCTTGATGCTTGTTTCTGGCGTTAAATGCTAGATAGATGCTTGTTTCTGGCGTTTAAATGCCAGACAGCTCTTCCTCCAGGGTGTGCTTTTTCTTCTGCTATTTTTTATTCTGTTTTTAATTTTTGCAATTATTTTGTGACTCCACATGATCATAAACCTAATAAAACATAAAAGAACAATAGAAATATAGATAAATAAAAATTGGGTTGCCTCCCAATAAGCGCTTCTTTAATGTCAATAGGTTGACAGTGAGCTCTCATGGAGCTTCACAGATGTTCAGAGCATTGTTGGGACCTTCCAACACCAAACTTAGAGTTTGATTGTGGAGGTTCAACATCAAACTTAGAGTTTGGTTGTGGCCTCCCAACACCAAACTTAGAGTTTGATTGTGGGGGCTTTGTTTGACTTTGTATTGAGAGAAGCTTTTCATGCTTCCTCTCCATAGTTGTAGAGGAAGATCCTTGAGCTTTAAACACAAGGTAGTCCCCATTCAATTGAAGGGCTAACTCTCCTCTGTCAACATCAATCACAGCTCTTGCTGTGGCTAGGAAGGGTCTTCCAAGGATGATGCATTCATCCTCATCCTTTCCAGTGTCTAAGATTATGAAATCAGCAGGGATGTAAAGGCCTTTAACCTTTACCAACATGTCCTCTACCAATCCATAAGCTTGTTTTATTGACTTGTCTGCCATCTCTAATGAGATTCTTGCAACTTGTACCTCAAAGATCCCCAGCTTCTCCATTATAGAGAGTGGCATAAGATTTATACCTGACCCCAGGTCACACAGAGCCTTCTCAAAGGTCATGGTGCCTATGGTACAGGATATTAAGAATTTACCAGGATCTTGTTTCTTTTGAGGTAGAGTTTTCTAAACCCATGTATTTAGTTCACTAATGAGCAAGGGAGATTCATCTTCCCAAGTCTCATTACCACACAACTTGGCATTCAGCTTCATGAAGGCTCCTAGATATTGAGCAACTTGCTCTTCAGTTACATCTTCATCCTCTTCAGAGGAAGAATAGTTCTCAGAGCTCATGAATGGAAGAAGGAAGTTTAATGGAATCTCTATGGTCTCTATATGAGCCTCAGATTCCTTTAGGTCCTCAATAAAGAACTCCTTTCTGTCTGGAAAACGTCCCATGAGGTCTTTCTTATTGGGATTCACGTCCTCCCCTTCCTCTTTGGATTCGGCCATTTTGATTATATTAATGGCCTTGCACTCTCTTTTTGGATTCTCTTCTGTATTGCTTGGGAGAGTACTGGGAGGAGTTTCAGTGATTTTCTTACTCAGCTGACCCACTTGTGCCTCCAAATTTCTAATGGAGGACCTTGTTTCATTCTTGAAACTTAAAGTGGCCTTAGATAGATCAGAGACTATATTTGCTAAGCTAGAGGGGCTCTGCTCAGAATTCTCTGTCTGTTGCTGAGAAGATGATGAAAAAGACTTGCTATTGCTAAACTTGTTTCTTCCATCATTATTAAAGCCTTGTTGAGGCTTTTGTTGATCCTTCCATGAGAAATTTGGATGATTTCTCCATGAGGAATTATAGGCGTTCCCATAGGGTTCACCCATGTAATTCACCTCTGCCATTGCAGAATTTTCAGGATCCTAAGCTTCTTCTTCAGAAGAAGCCTCTTTAGTACTGTTGGATGCATTTTTCCATCCATTCAGATTCTGAGAAATCATGTTGACTTGTTGAGTCAACATTTTATTCTGAGCCAATATGGCATTCAGAGCATCAATTTTAAGAACTCCCTTCCTCTAAGGCATCCCATTACTCACAGGATTCCTCTCAGAGGTGTATGGTGCACGAAATTGTGATCATCAATGGCGCCATCAACATGGTACGCTCAAATGCAATCTCAACTCTTTATCACAACTTCGCACAACTAACCAGCAAGTGCACTGGGTCGTCCAAGTAATAAACCTTACGCGAGTAAGGGTCGATCCCACGGAGATTGTTGGTATGAAGCAAGCTATGGTCATCTTGTAAATCTCAGTCAGGCGGATTCAAATGGTTATAGAGGATTAATGATTAAAAGATAAATAAAACATAAGATAAAGATAGAGATCCTTATGTAATTCATTGGTGAGAACTTCAGATAAGCGTATGGAGATGCTTTGTCCCTTCCGTCTCTTTGCTTTCCTACTGTCTTCATCCAATCCTTCTTACTCCTTTCCATGGCAAGCTGTATGTTGGGCATCACCGTTGTTAGTGGCTACAGTCTCGTCCTCTCAGTGAAAATGTTCAACGCGCTCTGTCACAGCACGGCTAATCATCTGTCGGTTCTCAATCGGGTTGGAATAGAATCCAGTGATTCTTTTGCGTCTGTCACTAACGCCCAACCTTTAGGAGTTTGAAGCTCGTCACAGTCATTCAATCCTTGAATCCTACTCAGAATACCACAGACAAGGTTTAAACCTTCTGGATTCTCTTGAATGCCGCCATCAATTCTAGCTTATACCACGAAGATTCCGATTAAGGGATCCAAGAGATATCCACTCAATCTAAGGTAGAACGGAGGTGGTTGTCAGGCACACGTTCATAGGTGAGAATGATGATGAGTGTCACAGATCATCACATTCATCAAGTTGAGGAACAAGTGATATCTTAGAACAAGAATAAGCCGAATTGAATAAAAGAACAATAGTAATTGCATTGATACTCGAGGTACAGCAGAGCTCCACACCTTAATCTATGGTGTGTAGAAACTCCACCATTGAAAACACATAAGAACAAGGTCTAGGCATGGCCGAATGGCCAGCCTCCCATAATCTAAGAACTAGACGTCCAAAGATGATCCTAAGATCTAAAGTGATCAAAAGATTAAAATACAATAGCAAAAGGTCCTATTTGTAGAGAACTAGTAGCTTAGGGTTTACAAAGATGAGTAAATGACATAAAAATCCACTTCCGGGCCCACTTGTTGTGTGCTTGGGCTGAGCATTGAAGCTTTCATGTGTAGAGACTTTTCTTGGAGTTAAACGCCAGCTTTTGTGCCAATTTAGGCGTTTAACTCCCATTCTTGTGCCAGTTCCGGCGTTAAACGCCAGAATTTTTGAGCTGACTTGGAACGCCTGTTTGGGCCATCAAATCTCGGGCAAAGTATGGACTATTATACATTGCTGGAAATCCCAGGATGTCTACTTTCCAACGCAATTGAGAGTGCGCCAATTGGGCTTCTGTAGCTCCAGAAAATCTACTTCGAGTGCAGGGAGGTCAGAATCCAACAGCATCTGCAGTCCTTTTCAGCCTCTGAATCAGATTTTTGCTCAGGTCCCTCAATTTCAGCCAAAAAATACCTGAAATCACAGAAAAATACGCAAACTCATAGTAAAGTCCAGAAAAGTGAATTTTAACTAAAAACTAATAAAAATATAATAAAAACTAACTAAAACATACTAAAAACATACTAAAAACAATGCCAAAAAGCGTATAAATTATCCGCTCATCAGTGTACATGAATTGGTTATTTGCAACCATGTCAATGAGTTCTTGAGCTTCTGCAGGCATTTTCTTTAGGTGAATGGATCCACCTGCAGAATGGTCCAGTGACATCTTAAAAAGCTCAGATAGACCATCATAGAATATATCTAAAATGGTCCACTCTGAAAGCATGCCAGAAGGACACTTTTTGGTCAACTGCTTGTATCTTTCCCTAGCTTCATAGAGAGATTCACCATCTTTTTGCTTGAAGGTCTGAACATCCACTCTAAGCTTGCTCAGCTTTTGAGGAGGAAAGAACTTGGCCAAGAAGGCTGTGACCATCTTATCCCAAGTGTTCAGGCTATCTTTAGGTTGTGACTCCAACCATATTCTAGCCCTGTCTCTTACAGCAAAAGGGAAAAGCATGAGCCTGTAGACTTCAGGATCTACTCCATTAGTCTTAACAGTATCACAGATCTACAAGAATTCAGTTAAGAACTGATAGGGATCTTCTGATGGAAGTCCATGAAACTTGCAGTTCTATTGCATCAGAGCAACTAGTTGAGGCTTCAGCTCAAAATTGTTTGCTCCAATGGCAGGGATTGAGATGCTTCTTCCATAAAAGTTGGAAGTAGGTGTAGTATAATCACCAAGCATCCTCCTTGCGCCTCCACCATTGTTATTGGGTTCGGCCATGTCTCTTTCTTTTTCGAGATTCTCTGTAAGGTTTTCTCTGGATTGTTGTGCTTTAGCTTCTCTTAACTTCTTCTTCAGAGTCCTTTCAGGTTCAGGATCTGCTTCAACAAGAATGTCCTTGTCCTTGCTCCTGCTCATATGAAAAAGAAGAGAACAGAAAAGAAGAGGAATCCTCTATGTCACAGTATAGAAATTTCTTTATGTGAGTAGAAGAAAAGAAGAATAAGAATGAAGAAGAGAAGAATTCGAACACAGAAGAGAAGAGAGGGTTCGAATTTTAAGATGAAGAGAAGTGATAGTAAATAAATAAAATAAATAAAAAGAGATGAGAGGGAGAGAATTTCAAAAATTATTTTTGAAAATAGGTTAAATATTTTCAAAAATTAAGAGAAAAAATAAAATTAAAATTTGAAACAATTAATTAATTAAAAGAATTTTGAAAAAGATGATGGTGATTTTCGAAAATTAGAAAGAGAAAAGTAGTTAGGTGGTTTTGAAAAAGATAAGAAACAAACAAAAAGTCAAATAGTTAGTTGAAAAAGATTTGAAAATCAATTTTGGAAAGATAAGAAGTTAGAAAAGATTTTGAAATCAAATTTTTGAAAAAGATATGATTTGAAAAAGATATGATTAAGAAGATATGATTGAAAAGATATGGTTAAAAAAGATTTGATTTTTTTAAAATTGATGACTTGACTAACAAGAAACTAATAGATATGATTCTAGAATTTAAAGATTGAACCTTTCTTAACAAGAAAGTAACAACTTCAAATTTTTGAATCAATCACATTAATTTTTAGTAAAGTTTTCGAAATTTTTGAAATAAAGATAAGAAAATATTTTGAAAATCAATTTAAAAAATTTTTTGAAAATAATAAAAAATGAAAGAGATTTGATTTTTGAAAAAGTTTTGAAAAGATAGAATTTTTTAAAATTGAAATATTGACTTGACTAACAAGAAACAACTTATTTTAAAAAAATTTTGGCTAAGTCAACCCAAAGATTTTGACATTTATGAGAGAAATAAGGGAAAGATATTTTTTATTTTTGAATTTTTAATGATGAGAGAGAAAAACACAAAAAAGACTCACAACATGAAAATTATGAATCAAAACACATGATGCATGCAAGAACACTATGAATGTCAAGATGAACACCAAGAACACTTTGAAGATCAGGATGAACATCAAGAACTTATTTTTAAAAAATTTTCAAGAAAAGAAAAACATGCAAGACACCAAACTTAGAAATTTTTAAACTTTTGACTCTAAAAATTCGAAAATGCATATGAAAAACAAGAAAAGACACAAAACAAGAAAATATGAAGATCAAACAAGAAGACTTATCAAGAACAACTTGAAGATCATGAAGAACACCATGCATGAAATTTTCAAAAAATTGCATAAATTTTTAAAACATGCAATTGACACCAAACTTAAAATTTGACACTAGACTCAAACAAGAAACACAAAATATTTTTTGTTTTTATGATTTTATTATTATTTTTTTGGATTTTTTGAAAATTACTTTTTGGAAAAACGAAAACAAAGAAAAATTTTTTGAAAGAATTTTGAAAATTTTTTGAAAAGAAAATTACCTAATCTGAGCAACAAGATGAACCGTCAATTGTCCAAACTCGAACAATCCCTGGCAACGGCGCCGAAAACTTGGTGCACGAAATTGTGATCATCAACAATGGCGCCTGGTGCACGAAATTGCAATCACACTTTTGCAATCCCGCACAACTAACCAGCAAGTGCACTGGGTCGTCCAAGTAATACCTTACGTGAGTAAGGGTCGATCCCACGGAGATTGTCGGCTTGAAGCAAGCTATGGTTATCTTGTAACTCTTAGTCAGGATATCAGTAATTCTCAGGTTTAATTGTGAAAAGTAGAAGAACATGAAATAAATACTTGTTTTGCAGTAATGGAGAACAGGTTGAGGTTTTGGAGATGCTCTAACTTCTGAATCTTTGCTTTCCTACTGTCTTCTTCTTCAAGCACACAAGGCTCCTTCCATGGCAAGCTGTATGTAGGGTTTCACTGTTGTCAATGGCTACCTCCCATCCTCTCAGTGAAAATGTTCAACGCGCTCTGTCACAGCACGGCTATTCATCTGTCGGTTCTCAATCAGGTCGGAATAGAATCCAGTGATTCTTTTGCGTCTGTCACTAACACCCAGCCTTCAGGAGTTTGAAGCTCGTCACAATCATTCAATCCTTGAATCCTACTCAGAATACCACAGGCAAGGTTTAGACCTTCCGGATTCTCTTGAATGCAGCCATCAATTCTAGCTTATACCACGAAGATTCTGATTAAGGAATCCAAGAGATATCTACTCAATCTAAGGTAGAACGGAGGTGGTTGTCAGGCACACGTTCATAGGTGAGAATGATGATGAGTGTCACGGATCATCACATTCATCAGGTTTAGGAACAAGTGATATCTTAGAATAGAAGCAAGCATGATTGAATGAAAAACAGTAGTAATTGCATTAATCCATCAAGACACAGCAGAGCTCCTCACCCCCAACCATGGGGTTTAGAGACTCATGCCGTAGAAGATACAATTAAGAAATGTCTAAAGTGTCATGAGGTGAAGATACAATATCAAAAGGTCCTATTAATAGTGAACTAGTAACCTAGGATATACAGAAATGAGTAAATGACGTAAAAATCCACTTTCGGGGTCCACTTGGTGTGTGCTTGGGCTGAGCATTGAAGCTTTCATGTGTAGAGACTTTTCCTGGAGTTAAACGCCAGGTTTTGTGCCAGTTTGGGCGTTTAACTCCAATTTTTGTGCCAGTTCCGGCGTTAAAGGCCGGGAATTCTGAAGCTGATTTGCAACGCCGGTTTGGGCCATCAAATCTCAGGAAAAGTATGGACTGTTATACATTGCTGGAAAGCCCAGGATGTCTACTTTCCAACGCGATTGAGAGCGTGCCAATTGGGCTTTGGTAGCTCCAAAATATCCACTTCGAGTGCAGGGAGGTCAGAATCCAACAGCATCTGCAGTCCTTTTTCAGCCTCTGAATCAAATTTTTGCTCAGGTCCCTTAATTTCAGCCAGAAATTACCTAAAATCACAGAAAAACACACAAACTCATAGTAAAGCCCAGAAAAGTAAATTTTAAATAAAAACTAATAAAAACATACTAAAAACTAACTAAAATGTACTACAAACACACTAAAAACAGTGCCAAAAAGCGTATAAATTATCCGCTCATCAGCGCCAAAGACTTGGAGCTCTCAAATGTGAATCACACTTTGTCACAACTTCGCACAACTAACCAGCAAGTGCCCTGGGTCATCCAAGTAATACCTTACATGAGTAAGGGTCGATCCCACGGAGATTGTTGGTATGAAGCAAGCTATGGTCATTTTGTAAATCTCAGTTAGGCGGATTCAAATAGTTATAATGGTTTTCGAATATAAAATAAATAAAGCATAAAATAGAGATAGAGATACTTATGTAAATCATTGGTGGGAATTTCAGATAAGTGTATGGAGATGCTTTGTCCCTTCTGAATCTCTGCTTTCCTACTGCCTTCCTCCAATCATTCTTACTCCTTTCTATGCCAAGTTTTCTGTTGGGTTTCACCGTTGTCAATGGCTACCTTCCATCCTCTCAGTGAAAATGATCCAAATGCTCTGTCACAGCACGGCTAATCATCTGTCGGTTCTCGATCATGTTGGAATAGAATTCATTGATCCTTTTGCGTCTGTCACTACGCCCAACACTCGCGAGTTTGAAGCTCGTCACAGTCATTCCATCTTAGATCCTACTCGGAATACCACAGACAAGGTTTAGACTTTCCGGATCTTAGGAATGGCCTCCAATAATTCTAGCTTATACCATGAAGACTCTGATCTTTCGGAATGAAGGCTAAGAGATACGCGCTCAATCTAAGGTAGAACGGAAGTGGTTGTCAGACACGCGTTCATGGGTGAGAATGATGATGAGTGTCATGGATCATCATATTCATCATGTTGAAGTGCAGCAAATATCTTAGAATAAGAATAAGCTGAATTGAATAGAAGAATAATAGTAATTGCATTAATACTCGAGGAACAGCAGAGCTCCACACCTTAATCTATGGTGTGTAGAAACTCCACCGTTGAAAATACATAAGTGATGGTCCAGGCATGGCCGTGAGGCCAGCCCCCATGGTCTAAGAACTGAACATGCAAAGATAGATGCCAAGATCAAAATACAATAGTAAAAAGTCCTATTTATATTAAACTAGTTACTAGGGTTTACAGAAATAAGTTTTAGTGCAGAAATCTACTTTCGGAGCCCACTTTGGTGTGTGTTTGGGCTGAGCTTGAGCTTTACACGTGCAGAGGCTTCTCTTGGGGTTAAACACCAAGTTGTAACGTGTTTTTGGCGTTTACCTCTGGTTTGTGACGTGTTTCTGGCGTTTTACTCCAGAATGCAGCATGGGGCTAGCGTTGAATGCCAGTTTGCATCATCTAAACTCGAATAAATATGGAATATTATATATTGATGGAAAGCCCTGGATGTCTACTTTTCAATGCAATTGAGAGCGCATCATTTGGAGTTCTGTAGCTCCAGAAAATCCATTTTGAGTGTAGGGAGGTCAAAATCCAACAACATCAGCAGTCCTTTTTTAGCATGAATTAGATTTTTGCTCAGGTCCCTCAATTTCAGCTAGAAAATACCTGAAATCACAGAAAAACTCACAAACTCATAGTAAATTCCAGAAATGTGAATTTTGCATAAAAACTAATAAAAACATCCTTAAAAGTAGCTAGATCCTACTAAAAACTACCTAAAAACAATACCAAAAAGCGTATAAATTATCCGCTCATCAGTCCCGTATTTGCAAAAGCTTGTGGTCAACATTGGGTATTCAAGGATGGTGGAGGAGTACAATGTCAACTACAAGAGGTTGCAAGAACGAGGCGAGTTATATGCCCGTTGGTGCAAAAACATCGAACTACCTCAGTGGGTATTGGAATTTTACGAGTGACATCGATGGGGTCACATGACGATAAATCTTGTTGAGTGCATTAATTCAGTGTTGAAGGGTGCCCAAAATCTGCCTGTCTTAACGCTTGTCCGAGCAACATATTATCGGTTGAATTGAGTACTGAGGCTTACCAGCACAAGTGTCCTAGATTTACTTACTTTGAGTTTGTCACTCAGCGGATAGAGGCAAAAATGCAGCGTGCAGGAAATATAGTCGTGCACCAGTTTGATAGAAGAAACAAGGTGTTTGAGGTGCACAAAATGTCAAGCAGACGAGTGTTAGTAGTTGATCTTGCGTGGCAGAGATGTGACTGTTGGCATTTTCAGGTGGAGCGACTTCCATGTCGCCATGTTATTACTTGATGTGCTAACTATTACCTCGATTGGCAGGTATATGTCGGTGATGTGTACAAGATGTCAGAGATTCGCAATGTCTACAGAATTGAGTTTGTCTCGTTAGGCGACACGGAGACATGGATTGAATACCCGAAACTAATGATGGTCACGAATCCTGCCTTGAGACGAACATCAAAAGGTCATCCCAAATCGAGTCGCTATCTGAATTAAATGGATTCACAGGAAATGCGTGGTCCCTAGGTATGTCATCTTTGTGAGAGACAGGGTCATAGTCGTAGTAGATGTTAACACTTGACAGAGTAAAATTGTTCGGTGGACGGACATTTGTCCGTAGGTTGTACTGATGACTGCAACTATCTATCCCTCTGCTGGACTTGACCCACTTAATTTTTCCAGAGCAGAAGAACCAGGGATATACTCGTCAATAACCTCCTGTTGTGTCGGCACATTCAATTCAAGACCACTTGGAGACTTTGTTGGCACATTCAGACAACCTGTATCAATATCAAGATGCAGATCGATGCAACCACTCGCTCGACTATCAAGTGTGGTGGTACAATAGTTTCGACAAGCCAAACCGTCCACCGATGGCCGGTGTGACTGTGGCGACTACTGTGATGGCACTGCTGGGATGAGATCCTCTTTAAGAAGACCACCATTAGTAAGGAAACGACGGATTAGCGCATCATCCATAAATGTATCTACATATGGTGACAATGGTGAAAAGTCTGCAAACTCGAATCCCAGATGGCTATGCTTGCTATAAGGTAAGTTGTGGTGCTTGCTGTGGTGTTGACTGTGATGACTGTGATGCGAGCTGTGGCTATGCTGGCTGTGATGGTTGTCATGCGAGTTGTGGCTGTGCTAGCTGTGATGGCTGAGGTAGTTGCGGGCGATGATAAGAAAATGGCTGGAACACTACATATGACTATTGGGGTGGCTACTGGGGTAGTGGCTGAGGGAATGCTGTACTCCCCGAAGAGTGTAACAATGCTGGTTAAGAGGGATGACCTGTGCCGGCAGAAGGGGGACTGTGCATACCCGTACTGGCGAACCACTCGGTCCACAGGATGTCATTCGACACACTCGAATGAAAGCAACGGCCTTACCATGTCACACACATCAAGGTGGTGATGTAGTTCGGTTGGAATGATGATGCCGAGGTATGACCTCCAAACAAACTGCAAAATATTGCATGGGTTACGTTAGATTATTAATACGGTAAATTATTCTTATAAATTAATATTGATACTACCATCTTCCATTTAGTCTATGTTGTGCCTAATAGACGCCGCACTCCTCGACATCCACGTCCTGGTTTGTGGATGATGACTCCACCTGCAATACATAGCGTTATAACAGAGTTTAAATTACATCTTTCCAGTAAAATATAAATGAAATACGAGTTAAACTCTAGTAAATTATGTACTGTTGTGTAACACCCTACCTGTTCATGCCCTGGGTCGAGCAGTACGACTCGGGCTGGTTAGAGATAAGTCGACCGACCTCTTCAAAGTCAGGCTCCCAACCACTTCTAAAAAGAGTTCGGCCAAATCGACTAAAAGGCCCAAACAGTCCCAAACGAAGGGACACAACTCAAATCTAAAGGCGGCAAAGCATAAAGAAGGATGAGTCGGTTCCTCTTAAAGATAAGATGACTTCACTCAAAGATAAGATAAGATAACTATCTTATCTCCAGAAAGGTCATTTCCCGCTATTATAAATACACTGGAGCACCCAAGTATAACTCATACTCTGATTCTACTAAAAACTTGCCTAAGGCACGTGCTAACTTAAGCATCGGAGTCTCTTGCAGGTACCACCACCCTTCAGTGACGAAGGATTAGCAGCACCACCAAGTCCAACAAGTCGGACACTTCAGCTCCAGCCACCACCACAGATCTCATCCGAGATCGACCTACAGTTTCAGGTAACCTTCAAAACATTGGCGCTATTGCTGGGGAACCTGGAAGTCATCCCATCATCATGGTGAACAACCTTGACAATGATCACGATTTTGATCTAGAAAACAGGACACCACATAAGAACACGGACGTCGCAACGAAAGATACGTCTCAGCCAAACGGAGATAAGCATTCTCCAAACACAGAAGTCTTAGATGCTCTACGAGCTCAACAGGATCATCTCAAACAGCTCGAAAAAGAGGCTGAGCATCAACGAGAAGCCAAGAGAGACCTCCGGAGAGAAGCTAGGCAACACCGCGAGCTAGAGGACAAGCTCCTAAAGCTCGAGGCTAATCTCAAAGCTAAAACCATTCAGTCCAGTCACAATGACAGCTCCCATAAGGATCAAGATCCTTTCACTAAAGAAATCATGAAAGCTAAGGTTCCAAAGGGTTTTAAACCTCCCGACATGACCCCATACGACGGTACCTCCGATCCAAGCCATCATCTCAGCAATTTTAGAAGCAGAATGTATCTCACCGATGCCTCGGACGCTATTCATTTCAAAGCCTTCCCGACTACCCTGACAAAGACAACAATCAAATGGTTCGACAGTCTGCCTCCCAAATCCATCACAAGTTTTGATGACTTAGCCAAAAATTTTCCTGCTAGATTCTCCATTTAGAAGGACAAAGCCAAACACGCCCCAAGCCTATTAGGAATCAAGCAAGGAGATCGGGAGAGTCTTCGATCTTACATGGAAAGATTTAACAAAGCATCCCTAGACATACAAAGTCTACCAACAGAAGCAGCCATCATGGGTCTCATTAATGGCCTGCGGGAAAGACCCTTTAGTCACTCTATATCAAAGAAACACCTAACATTTCTGAATGAAGTGCAAGAACGAGCAGAGAAGTATATCTACATGGAAGAAAATTCTCAGCTAGGAGAGACCTCAAAACCCAGATTTTCATACTCCTTCAGGGATAAGAATAAAAAGTCCAAGAAAAAGAAAGATCAACACGGAGAGAAGCCTAAAAAATACCACAATTACACCCTTCTTCGGGTGTCTCTTGTGGACGTTTACCGAGAAATGCCACACTGAGAAGATCCCACCACCTCGCCCAATCAAAAGTAGAAAAGAAGGGGAAATCGGATAGAATACTGTGAATACAATCGAATCTATGGACATCCTACCAACGAGTGCTTCGACTTAAAGAATATCATGGAAAAATTGGTAAGAGAGGGGCGACTAGATCGGTACTTAGCTAACAAAATGGATGAACCCAGAAAAAGAAGAAGAGACGAAGAGGTCGGACGAGATGAATGACCACCTCACACCCCGGAGAGACATGTTCACATGATACATGGAAGATTTGCAGAAGGAAGGATCTCAAAATCATCTCGCAAAAGGCACCTTAAAGAAGTATATCATGTTGGGGGATCACTCGACCTCCCTACTATCACCTTTACCCAAGAAGACGCAGCAGGCATCATCCCGGGACATGATGACCCCATGGTCATTACAATTGTACTGGCCAATGCTAATCTCTATCATACGTTAGTGGACCAAGGAAGCTCCGCAAACATCTTGTTTAAATCGGCCTTCGACAAACTCAGCTTACAAGAAAGAGAGCTCAGAGCATACCCGAACAGCCTGTTCGGACTAGGAGATACTCCAATCCAACCACTTGGATACATCTCACTACACACAACCTTTGGAAAGGGAACCCGATCGAGGACACTCAACATAGACTACATCGTAGTCGACGTAAGCTCCGCCTACAACGCCCTGATAGGTCGGACAACACTGAATCGGATTGCCATAGTAGTTTCAACTCCACATCTATTCATGAAGTTCCCAACTCCTGAAGGGATCGCCATGATAAAAGGAGACCAGAAAATTGCGCGACACTATTACAACGAAAGTCTGAACCTCAGAGGCAAAGGAGAAGAAATCAACACCATCAAACTTGGAAGAGTTCGAGATCAGGAAGAAATTCGTCCACAACTTGAGGGTGAGATCGAGGAAGTCCAGATCGGAGATATCCCGGATAAAACAACAAATATTGGGGCAGCTTTGAAAAGGGATATAAAGGAGCCTCTGGTACAGTTCCTAGAGGATAATGCCGACCTCTTTGCATGGAAGGCCGCAGACATGCCAGGCATAGACCCCAAACTAATGTGCCACAAACTGGCGGTATACCCAGGATCTCAGCCAGTGCAGCAGAGGCTTAGGAAACTTGGACCAGAAAGGTATCAAGCTGTGGAAGAACAGGTACAAGCCCTACTGGAGGCAGGATTCATAAGAGAGGTCAAATACCCACTATGGCTAGCCAACGTTGTCTTGGTAAAAAAGTCAAATGGGAAGTGGCAGATGTGCACCGACTGCACAAATCTCAATAAAGCCTGTCCAAAAGATCCCTATCCACTCCCAAGTATCGACACTCTAGTGGATGCCTCCTCCGGGTATAAGTACCTCTCGTTCATGGATGCCTATTCAGGATACAATCAAATCTCGATGTACCCACCTGATCAAGAAAAGACTTCATTCCTAACCCTAAAGGCAAATTACTGTTATGTCGTCATTCCATTCGGACTAAAAAACGCACGAGCTACCTACCAACAGTTGATGAACAAAGTCTTCACAAAACACATTGGGAAACTAATGAAGGTGTATGTAGACGACATGCTGGTAAAAATACAGAGTGAGGAACCATTACTGTCCGACCTCACCAAAGTGTTCGACACCATACGAAAGCATGGGATGTGACTTAACCGAGCAAAGTGTACCTTTGCAGTAGAGGCTGGAAAATTCTTAGGCTTCATGCTCACACAAAGAGGAATTGAAGCAAACCCGGATAAATGCCGGGCCATACTCGACATGAAAAGTCTGACCTGTGTCAAAGTGGTACAACAGCTCAATGGAAGACTGGCAGCCCTGTCCAGATTTCTAACCGGGTCAGCCATAATATCTCTCTCCTTTTATGCCACGTTAAGGAAGGGAAAGAGGTTTGAATGGACGATAGAGTGCGAGCAGGCTTTCCAAAATTTCGAAAGATTTTTGGGACAACCACCTATCCTTACCCGACCACGGGAAGGAGAACCACTTGTATTATACTTCGCAATAGGAACTCGGGCAATAGCTTCAGCATTAGTTAGGGAAGACGAAGGTAGGCAACAACCGATTTACTTTATTAGCAAAGCTCTGCATGGAGCCGAACTGAACTACCAAAAGATAGAAAAATTCGCTTACTGATGAGCGGATAATTTGTACGCTTTTTGGCATTGTTTTTAGTATGTTTTTAGTAGGACTTAGTTAGTTTTTAGTATATTTTTATTAGTTTTTAGTTAAAATTCACTTTTCTGGACTTTACTATGAGTTTGTGTGTTTTTCTGTGATTTCAGGTATTTTCTGGCTGAAATTGAGGGACCTGAGCAGAAATCTGATTCAGAGACTGAAAAGGACTGCAGATGCTGTTGGATTCTGACCTCATTGCACTCGAAGTGGATTTTCTGGAGCTACAGAAACCCAATTGGCGTGCTCTCAACGGCGTTGGAAAGTAGACATTCTGGGCTTTCCAGAAATATATGATAGTCCATACTTTGCCCAAGATTTGATGGCCCAAACTGGCGTTCAAAGTCACCTTCAGAATTTCCAGCGTTAAACGCCGGAACTGGCACCAAAGTGGGAGGTAAACGCCCAAATTGGCACAAAACTGGCGTTTAACTCCAAGAAGAGTCTCTACACGAAAATGCTTCAATGCTCAGCCCAAGCACACATCAAGTGGGCCCGGAAGTGGATTTTTATATCATTTACTCATCTTTGTAATTCTTAAGCTACTAGTTCCCTATAAATAGGACCTTTTGCTATTGTATTTGATGTCTTAGAATCTTGGTAGCTATCTTTAGTCTTATGCTATCTTAGATCATGGGGCTGGCCTCACGGCCATGCCTAGACCTTGTTCTTATGTATTTTCAACGGTGGAGTTTCTACACACCATAGATTAAGGTGTGGAGCTCTGCTGTACCTCGAGTATTAATGCAATTACTATTGTTCTTCTATTCAATTCCGCTTGTTCTTGTTCCAAGATATCACTTGTTCTTCAACTTGATGAATGTGATGATCCGTGACACTCATCATCATTCTCACCTATGAACGTGTGACTGACAACCACCTCCGTTCTACCTTAGATTGGGTGAATATCTCTTGGATTCCTGTAACACGATGCATGGTTGATCGCCTGACAACCGAGCGCTCGCCTGACAACCGAGCCAGCCATTCTGTGAGATCAGAGTCTTCGTGGTATAGGCCAGAACTGATGGCGGCATTCAAGAGAATCCGGAAGGTCTAACCTTGTCTGTGGTATTCTGAGTAGGATTCAATGATTGAATGACTGTGACGTGCTTCAAACTCACGATTGTGGGGCGTTAGTGACAGACGCAAAAGAATCACTGGATTCTATTCCGACATGATCGAGAACCGACAGCTGGATAGCCGTGCCGTGACAGGGTGCGTTGAACATTTCCACTGAGAGGATGGGAGGTAGCCACTGACAACGGTGAAACCCTTGCATAAGCTTGCCATGGAAAGGAGTAAGAAGGATTGGATGAAGACAGTAGGAAAGCAGAGAGACGGAAGGGACAAAGCATCTCCATTCGCTTATCTGAAATTCTCACCAATGGAATACATAAGTATCTCTATCTTTATCTTTATGTTTTATTCATCATCTATACCCATTTGAGTCTGCCTGACTGAGATTTACAAGGTGACCATAGCTTGCTTCATACCAACAATCTCCGTGGGATCGACCCTTACTCGCGTAAGGTTTATTACTTGGACGACCCAGTGCACTTGCTGGTTAGTTGTGCGGAGTTGTGATAAAGAGTTGAGATTGCAATGAGCGTACCATGTTGATGGCACCATTGATGATCACAATTTCGTGCACCAAGTTTTTGGCGCCGTTGCCGGGGATTGTTTCGAGTATGGACAACTGACGGTTCATCTTGTTGCTTAGATTAGGTATTTTTTCTTCAGAGTTCTTAAGAATGAATTCTAGTGTTTCAAGGTGATGTTCTTATCATCACCAAAGCTGATTGATTCTCATCAATTTAGCTCTTGAATGCAATGTCCTGCTGAAGCTTGGCTATCCATGTCTAATTCCTTTAGACTGAAGCTTTAGACTAACATTGCATGATTCTTGGAATTCTCATTAAGAATTTTGATACCTTTATTTTCTTCTTCCACTTAATTTTCGAAAAAAAAACCAAAAAAAATTACAAAATCATAAAAACCAAAAATGTTTTATGTTTCTTGTTGAGTCCAGTGTCTCATTTTAAGTTTGGTGTCTTGCATGCATTGTTTATTTGATTTTGGTTCTATTTTCAAGTCAATAATACAGAGAACTGAAGATTCAGTACATGCAACAGAGGAATTATACAGAAAAAGCTGGGCGTTCAAAACGCCCAGTGAAGAAGGCAGACTGGCGTTTAAACGCCAGCCAGGGTGCCTGGTTGGGCGTTTAACGCCCAAAAGGTAGAGCATTGGGCGTTAAACGCCAGAATGTGCACCATTCTAGGCGTTTAACGCCAGGATGGCACAAGAGGGAGGATTTTGTTTTCAAATCAATTTTTTCAAGTTTTCAAAATTTTTCAAAATCAAATCTTTTTTTTCAATCAAATCTTTTTCAAAATCAATTTCTTTCCTTTTTCAAAGATACTTGCTAACAATTAATGATTTGATTCAACATTTCAAGTATGTTGCCTTTTCTGTTGAGAAAGGTTTAATGTTTCAATCATATCTTTTCTTGTTAGGCAAGTCATTAATTTTTAAAATCAAATCTTTTTAAAATTGTTTTTCAAATCATATCATTTCAATCATATCTTTTTAAAACCATAACTTTTCAATCATATCTTTTTAATCACATCTTTTTCAAAAAAAAGTTTTCAATCATATCTTTTTAAATTCTAATTTCAAAATCTTTTTCAAAAATCACTTGATTTCTTTCCCACTCTTGGTTTTTGAAAATCAATTAAAGTTTTTCAAAATGTTTTTAAAATCTTTTTAATTTAATTTTCGAAATTTCTTCCCCTCTTCTTGCATCCTTCTATTTATGGAGTACCACTCCTCCTCAATGCACAATTCAAACTCTATCTGACTAAGTTCGAATTCTTCTACCTCTTCCTTCTATTTTTCTTATTCTCTGACACCTCAAGGAATCTTTATACTGTGACATAGAGGATTCCATATTTTCTTGTTCTTTTCTCTTTCATATGAGCAGGAGCAAAGACAAAAGCATTCTTGTTGAGGCTGACCCTGAACCTGAAAGGACCTTGAAGCGTAAGCTAAGAGAAGCTAAGGCACAACTCTCTGTAGAGGACCTAACAGAATTCTTCAAAGAAGAAGAACCCATGGCAGCCGAAAACAACAACAATGCCAACAATGTAAGGAAGGTGCTGGGTGACTTTACTGCACCTACTCCCGACTTCTATGGGAGAAGCATCTCTATCCCTGCCATTGGAGCAAACAACTTTGAGCTTAAGCCTCAGTTAGTTTCTCTAATGCAACAGAATTGCAAGTTTCATGGACTTCCATTGGAATATCCTCATCAGTTTTTAGCTAAATTCTTGCAAATCTGTGACACTGTCAAGACTAATGGAGTTGACCCTGAGGTCTACAGACTTATGCTATTCCCTTTTGCTGTAAGAGATAGAGCTAGGATATGGTTGGACTCACAACCTAAAGAAAGCCTGAACTCTTGGGAAAAGCTAGTCAATGCCTTCTTGGCAAAGTTCTTTCCACCTCAAAAATTGAGTAAGCTTAGAGTGGAAGTCCAAACCTTCAGACAGAAGGAAGGTGAATCCCTCTATGAAGCTTGGGAAAGATACAAACAATTGATCAGAAAGTGTCCCTCTGACATGCTTTCTGAATGGAGCATCATAGGTATTTTCTATGATGGTCTGTCTGAACTATCCAAGATGTCATTGGATAGCTCTGCTGGAGGATCTCTTCATCTGAAGAAGACGCCTACAGAGGCTCAAGAACTAATTGAAATGGTTGCAAATAACCAATTCATGTACACTTCTGAAAGGAATCCTGTGAACAATGGGACAAATCAGAAGAAAGGAGTTCTTGAGATTGATACTCTGAATGCCATATTGACTCAGCAAGTCAATTTGATTTCTCAAAGTCTGTCTGGAATGCAAAATGCACCAGGCAGTACTAAGGATGCTTCATCTGAAGAAGAAGCTTATAATCCTGAGAACCCTTCAATGGAAGAGGTGAATTACATGGGAGAACCCTATGGAAACACCTATAATTCTTCATGGAGAAATCATCCAAATCTCTCATGGAAGGATCAAGAGAGACCTCAACAAGGTTTCAATAACAATAATGGTGTAAGAAACAGGTTTAGCAATGGCAAGCCTTTTCCATCATCTTCTCAGCAACAGACAGAGAGTTCTAAGCAGAGCCACTCTGACTTAGCAACCATGGTCTCTGATCTAATCAAAACCACTCAAAGTTTCATGACTGAAACAAGGTCCTCCATTAGGAACTTGGAGGCACAAGTGGGAAAGCTGAGTAAGAAAGTTACTGAACTCCCTCCTAGTACTCTTCCAAGCAATACAGAAGAAAATCCAAAAGGAGAGTGCAAGGCCATCAACATGGCCGAATTTAGAGAGGAGGAAGAGGCAGTGAACGCCACTGAGGAAGACCTCAATGGGCGTGCACTGACCTCTAATGAGTTCCCTAATGAGGAACCATGGGAATCTGAGGCTCAAAATGAGACCATAGAGATTCCATTGGATTTACTTCTACCATTCATGGGCTCTGATGAGTATTCTTCCTCTGAAGAGGATGAGTATGTCACTGAAGAGCAAGTTGCTAAATACCTTGGAGCAATCATGAAGCTAAATGACAAGTTGTTTGGAAATAAGACTTGGGAGAACAAACCTCCTTTGCTCACCAAAGAACTAGAAGACTTGTCTAGGCAGAGATTACCTCAAAAGAGACAAGATCCTGGAAAGTTTTCAATACCTTGTACCATAGGCACCATGACCTTCAAGAAGGCTCTGTGTGACTTAGGGTCAAGTGTAAACCTCATGCCTCTCTCTGTAATGGAGAAGCTAGGGATATTTAAGGTGCAAGCTGCAAGAATCTCACTAGAGATGGCAGACAACTCAAGAAAACAAGCTTATGGACTTGTAGAGGATGTTCTGGTAAAAGTTGAAGACCATTACATCCCTGCTGATTTCATAGTCCTAGAGACTGGAAAGTGCATAGATGAATCCATCATCCTTGGCAGACCCTTCCTAGCCACAGCAAAGGCTGTGATTGATGTGGACAGAGGTGAACTGATCATTCAAGTGAATGAAGGATCCTTTGTGTTTAAGGCTCAATGATATCCCTCTGTCACCATGGAGAGGAAGCATGAAGAGCTTCTCTCAAAGCAGAGTCAAACAGAGCCCCCACAGTCAAACTCTAAGTTTGGTGTTGGGAGGCCACAACCAAACTCTAAGTTTGGTGTTGAACCCCCACATTCAAACTCTAAGTTTGGTGTTGGGAGGTTCCAACATTGTTCTGAGTATCTGTGAGGCTCCATGAGAGCCCTCTGTCAAGCTACTGACATTAAAGAAGCGCTTGTTGGGAGGCAACCCAATGTTATATTTTATCTATTTTCCTTTGTTATTTTATGTTTTCTGTAGGTTGATGATCATGAGAAGTCACAAAATCAATTGAAAAAGCAAAAATAGAATGAAAAACAGGAAGAAAAATAGCACACCCTGGAGGAAGATCCTGCTGGCGTTTAAACGCCAGTAAGGGTAGCAGTTGGGCGTTTAACGCCCAGTCTGGCACCATTCTGGGCGTTTAACGCCAGAAAGGGGCACCAGACTGGCGTTAAACGCCAGGAAAGGGCAAGAAGCTGGCGTTAAACGCCAGAAATGGGCACCAGCCCGGCGTTTAACGCCAGAATTGGCACAAAGTGCATTTTTGCACGCCACTTGGTGCAGGGTTGAATTTTCCTTGACACCTCAGGATCTGTGGATCCCACAGGATCTCCACCTACCCCACCACCCTCTCTCTTCTTCACCCATTCACCAATCACCTCAACCACTCTTCCCCAAAAACCCCACCTACCTCACCATTCAAAATTCAAACCACTTTCCCACCCTAATCCACCCATAATGGCCGAACCCTACCCCTCTCTTCACCCCTATATAAACCCATCTTCACTCCTTCATTTTCACACACCCTAAACACTACTTCTCCCCTTTTTGGCCGAACCACAAAGCCACCTCCATCTCTTCCATTTCTTCTTCTTCTACTCTCTTCTTTCTTCTTTTGCTCGAGGACGAGCAAACCTTTTAAGTTTGGTGTGGAAAAAGCATTGCTTTTTGTTTTTCCATAACCATTTATGGCATCCAAGGCCGGAGAAACCTCTAGAAAGAGGGAAGGGAAGGCAAAAGCTTCCACCTCTGAGTCATGGGAGATGGAGAGATTCATCTCAAGGGTGCATCAAGACCACTTCCATTGAAGTTGTGGCCATGAAGAAGGTGATCCCTGAGGTCCCTTTCAAACTCAAAAAGGGTCAACTTTGATCAAAGGTTGGACCAAGTCCTCATAGACATTTGTGAAGAGGGCGCTCAATGGAAGAGAGATTCAAGAGGGAAGCCAGTTCAACTGAGAAGGCATGACCTCAAGCCCGTGGCTAGGGGATGATTGGAGTTTATCCAACGCTCAGTCATTCCCACTAGCAACCGGTCTGAAGTTACTCTAGACCGGGCCATCATGATTCATAGCATCATGATTGGAGAAGAAGTAGAAGGTCATGAGGTTATAGCCCAAGAACTCTATAAGGTGGCGGACAAGTCCTCTACCTTAGCAAGGTTAGCCTTTCCTCATCTCATTTGTCACCTCTGTTATTCAGTAGGAGTTGACATAGAAGGAGACATCCTCATTGATGAGGACAAGCCCATCACTAAGCAAAGGATGGAGCAAACAAGAGACCCCTCTCATCATGAAATCCCTGAGATACCTCAAGGGATGCACTTTCCTCCACAAAACTATTGGGAGCAACTAAATACCTCCCTAGGAGAATTGAGTTCCAACATGGGACAACTAAGGGTGGAGCACCAAGAACATTCCATCCTCCTCCATGAAATTAGAGAAGATCAAAGAATCATGAGAGAGGAGCAACAAAGACAAGGAAGAGACATTGAGGAGCTCAAGCACTCCATAAGATCTTCAAAAGGAAGAACAAGCCGCCATCACTAAGGTGGACCCGTTCTTTAATCTCCTTGTTCTTTATTTTTCTGTTTTTTTTTTTCGAAAATTATGCTTTGTGTTTATTCATGTTTGTGTCTTATGATCATTAGTGTCTATGCCTTAAAGTTATGAATGTCCTATGAATCCATCACCTTTCTTGAATAAAAAAGTTCTTAATTGAAAAAGAGAAGAATTGCATGAATTTCAGATTTTATAACAGATTAATTATATTGATGTGGTGGCAATGCTTTTGTTTCTGAATGTATGCTTAAACAGTGCATATGTCTTTTGAATTTGTGGTTCATGAATGTTAAAGTTGTTGGCTCTTGAAAGAATGATGAAAAAGGAGACATGTTACTGAGGATCTGAAAAATCATAAAAATGATTCTTGAAGCAAGAAAAAGCAGTGAATACAAAAAAAAAGGAGAAAAGAAGTGAAAAAAAAAGAAGGTGAAAAACGAAAAAAAAAAAGAGAAAGAGAAAAAGAAAGAAAAAGAAAGAAATAAAGTTGTGATCCAAGGCAAAAAGAGTGTGCTTAAGAACCCTGGACACCTCTAATTGGGGACTCTAGCAAAGCTGAGTCACAATCTGAAAAGGTTCACCCAATTATGTGTCTGTGGCATGTATGTATCCGGTGGTAATACTGGAAGACAGAGTGCTTTGGGCCACGGCCAAGACTCATTAAGTAGCTGTGTTCAAGAATCATCATACTTAACTAGGAGAATCAATAACACCATCTGGATTCTGAGTTCCTAAAGAAGCCAATCATTCTGAATTTCAAAGGATAAAGTGAGATGCCAAAACTGTTCAGAGGCAAAAAGCTAAAAGCCCCGCTCATCTAATTAATACTGATCTTCATAGATGTTTTTGGAGTTTAATGCATATTCTCTTCTTTTTATCTTATTTGATTTTCAGTTGCTTGGGGACAAGCAACAATTTAAGTTTGGTGTTGTGATGAGCGGATAATTTGTACGCTTTTTGGCATTGTTTTTAGCATGTTTTTAGTAGGACCTAGTTAGTTTTTAGTATATTTTTATTAGTTTTTAGTTAAAATTCACTTTTCTGGAATTTACTATGAGTTTGTGTGTTTTTTTGTTATTTCAGGTATTTTCTGGCTGAAATTGAGGGACCTGAGCAGAAATCTGATTCAGAGACTGAAAAGGACTGCAGATGCTGTTGGATTCTGACCTCCCCGCACTCGAAGTGAATTCTCTGGAGCTACAGAAGTCCAATTGGCGCGCTCTCAACGGCGTTGGAAAGTAGACATCCTGGGCTTTCCAGCAATATATGATAGTCCATACTTTGCCCAATATTTGATGGCCCAAACCGGCGTTCAAAGTCACCTTCAGAATTTCCAGCGTTAAACGCCAGAACTGGCACCAAAGTGGGAGTTAAACGCCCAAACTGGCACAAAAGCTGGCGTTTAACTCCAAGAAGAGTCTCTACACGAAAATGCTTCAATGCTCAGCCCAAGCACACACCAAGTGGGCCCGGAAGTGGATTTTTATGTCATTTACTCATCTTTGTAATTCTTAAGCTACTAGTTCCCTATAAATAGGACCTTTTGCTATTGTATTTGATGTCTTGGAATCTTGGTAGCTATCTTTAGTCTTATGCTATCTTAGATCATGGGGCTGGCCTCACGGCCATGCCTAGACCTTGTTCTTATGTATTTTCAACGGTGGAGTTTCTACACACCATAGATTAAGGTGTGGAGCTCTGCTGTACCTCGAGTATTAATGCAATTACTATTGTTCTTCTATTCAATTCCGCTTGTTCTTGTTCCAAGATATCACTTGTTCTTCAACTTGATGAATGTGATGATCCGTGACACTCATCATCATTCTCACCTATGAACGTGTGACTGACAACCACCTCCGTTCTACCTTAGATTGGGTGAATATCTCTTGGATTCTTGATACACGATGCATGGTTGATCGTCTGACAACCGAGCGCTCGCCTAACAACCGAGCCAGCCATTCCGTGAGATCAGAGTCTTCGTGGTATAGGCCAGAACTGATGGCGGCATTCAAGAGAATCCGGAAGGTCTAACCTTGTCTGTGGTATTCTGAGTAGGATTCAATGATTGAATGACTGTGACGTGCTTCAAACTCGCGATTGTGGGGCGTTAGTAACAGACGCAAAAGAATCACTGGATTCTATTACGACATGATCGAGAACCGACAGCTGGATAGCCGTGCCGTGACAGGGTGCGTTGAACATTTCCACTGAGAGGATGGGAGGTAGCCACTGACAACGGTGAAACCCTTGCATAAGCTTGCCATGGAAAGGAGTAAGAAGGATTGGATGAAGACAGTAGGAAAGCAGAGAGACGGAAGGGACAAAGCATCTCCATTCGCTTATCTGAAATTCTCACCAATGGAATACATAAGTATCTCTATCTTTATCTTTATGTTTTATTCATCATCTATACCCATTTGAGTCTGCCTGACTGAGATTTACAAGGTGACCATAGCTTGCTTCATACCAACAATCTCCGTGGGATCGACCCTTACTCGCGTAAGGTTTATTACTTGGACGACCCAGTGCACTTGCTGGTTAGTTGTGCGGAGTTGTGATAAAGAGTTGAGATTGCAATGAGCGTACCATGTTGATGGCGCCATTGATGATCACAATTTCGTGCACCACCTACGCTCTTATATTTACTTCCCATCGACTTCGCCCATATTCCCAAGCTCACACCATTAGTGTTCGGACCAACCAGCCCATAAAAGGCATTCTACAGAAAAGAGACTTAGCAGGAAGAATCCTACAGTGGGCTACTGAATTATCTGAGTTTGATCTCCAATACGAAGCTCGAACGGCCATCAAGTCATAGTATTTGGCTGACTTCATTGCTGAGTACACTGACACCCCAGGAACCCTTACAAAATGGAATCTCTACGTAGATGGCTCTTCGAACAAGACCGGAAGTGGTGCAGGGGTAATAATAGAAAGCGATCAGGGAACTCAGATCAAACTTTCCTTAAAGTTTGAATTCCCTGCTTCAAATAATCAGGCTGAATACGAGGCATTACTAGCTGGTTTGAGGCTGGCTAAAGAGGTGAGAGTTCAAAAGCTTATCATCATCAGTGATTCATAAGTAGTCACCTCACAAATAGCAGGGAGCTACCAAGCTAAGGACCCACCCTACCATGAAAAAAATACCTGGACAAAACCAAAGAACAGCTCGGACAACTCGAGGAATGCGAGTTCCGCTACATACCTCGAGAACAGAATGCTCAAGCTGATGCACTCTCAAAACTAGCCAGCACCAAACCAGGGGGCAATAATAGAAGCCTTATTCAGGAAATACTGTAGAGCCCATTGATGACAGGTCATCATATACCCATTTTTCAAGCTAATTTCACTTGTTTTATTAGCCTTTATGCACTTTCTTGTATCTTAAGTAAGCAATTTGGAATGAAAATGCACAACTTCTTTAAATCAAGCAACCACCATTAAATTGATGCTAAATCATGAGGTTTAAGCAAGAATTAATTGAATTTTAATGAATTATAAATCTTATGAGTTTAGAGATACTTTGAGTGGTTGTTTTGGTTTCTTGTAGGTGAAGAAAGGAAGAAAAGAGGAAAAACGTGGCTTAAGAAAGCGTGGCCCAAGGAAAGAAGGAGTGTGGCGCATAGAAGGAGGAAGCAAACATTGCCCTCCACAAGGGCACACTGCCCTCCAGGAGAGCAACATAATGAACCAAGCCTTGAAAAGTAACACTGCCCTGCCCACAACAAGGGCGGAGCACAATTTGATGCTAAGAATCAAAGAGAGCAAAAACTCTGCCCTGCCCTCCTCAAGAGCAATATCGGGCTTCATGATGACAAGTCATCATATACCCATTTTCTATGCTTTTTCATACAAGAAATTGATGATTTGTGCTTAAATATTGAATGCTTTTGTGCTTAAATGATATATTTTCTTGATCTTTTAATTTTATAAATCTTGTAGGAAAAAAAGAAGAAAAAGAAGCAAAGAAGCACAAAAAAAGGAGAAAAAAAGAGCTTTGGGGTACACTTTGAAGTTGGGGTACACTTTGGAGCCTTAGGCCACGCTTTTAAAAGCGTGGCCCATGACCAAATCAAGGAAGTAAGCAACCAACACGCACACTGCCCTGCTCTTGCCAAGGGCAGGGCAGAATCATGATGAAGCAAAGAGAGGATGAAGCAAATTTTCGCTAAGTTAAAATCTGGGCGCTCACAACATGACCATGCCTACTTCAAAGGGTTATAACTTGAGCTACAGACGTCCAATTGATGTGCTTCCAGTTGCGTTGGAAAGCTGACATTCAGAGCTTTCCAACAATATATAGCAATCCATATTTGGCGTACAATTGAGGCAGAAACGAGAGGCATCTTTAAGGGCCAAAAACAAGCAAAAATAAACCAAAATGCTTCCATCAAGGCTCGAAGCTGGAGCCTCACTCCAAAACAAAGTGGCGCTCAATTTTCTGCCCTGCCCTCTTGGAGAGCAGGGCAATGTCGTGCTCTTCATGGAAAATCAAGAAAAAATTTGCTCCTCAAGTGCTTTCACCAAGTTTCGAACCAAGCACCTAAGGGGAGTGAGGAGCGCATCATGATACGGTCCAAGGAAGTGAGTGCGCAAGACACACATGCAAGGCAACATTGCCCTGCACTCCACAAGGGCAGGGCAGCATCTTCACACACCAAGCTCACACGCACAAGCATCCTGCGCACCAAGCCTGCACCACGCCCGCACCATGCACGCACCACGTATCAATTTTCTGCCCTGCCCTCCACAAGGGCAGGGCAGCCTCCTGGGAGCAAATAATCATGGGCCAAAAGTTCAATTTCATATAAATTCAATTCCTCACCAAATTGAATCAAGGCCATCCAAGACCCATTCTCCCTCAAATCCAAAGCAAGCAAAAGCCCACTCAACATGACTCAAAGGCACAAGAACAAGCTAGAATTAGGATTTTCATTTAATTTGTTTTTCATTTCAATTTCATTTTATTTTGTAAAGCCTATATAAGGCATCATTTCCATCTTTGTGAGGAGAGCTCGATTAGAAAGGGAAAAGGCTAGCTCCACTAAGGAGTATTAGGATTTGAGAGCTCTTTCCTTTATTTTTCTTCTGTCTTAAATTTGGGATTGAGAGTGAAGGAATTCTGTTTCATTCTTGATCTAAGATTGCTCTTTGTTATTTTTCTGCATAATTCAGTGAATTAAGTTTTGGATCCAAGTTTTTCTCTACGGCTTTCATCTTCCTTTCTTCTTCAATTTGTCTTCTACTTTGATCAAGGAAGGGTTTGAGATCTAGACTTGTTTTCTAGTCTCATTGATTCCCTGAGATCAAATTTATTTTGAAATTAAGTTGAGTTCTTGGCTGCTCTTCTATTTTTACTGTTCCATTGGCTTTCAATTTACTTTCAAGCAATTTAATTCTTCTGCACTTGTTCTTCATTTTAGATTTCTGTTCATGATCCCAATTTCCTTTCCTGCATTCTGCACTTTCACATCTTTGTTCACATTGAGCTTGATTTAATTTTCTGCACATTTACATTTTCTGCAATTTAAATTTCTAGTTGCTTAATCTACTGCTCTCTTTAATTTCCAGCACCCAACCCCTTTACATTTAATGCAATTTACATTTCTTGTCATTTAAGATTCTTGCAATTTACATTTCTTGTTCTTTAAGTTACTTGCCAATTTACTTTCTGCATCTTTAAGATTTCTGCCATTTACTTTCTGTTGGCTACATTTCATCCAAATTTACTTCAATGTTAGCTTGACTAAACTAATCACCCACTAAAATTGCTTGATCCATCAATCCCTGTGGGATCGACCTCACTCTAAGTGAGTTATTACTACTTGATGCGACCTGGTATACTTGCCGGTTGGATATGTGTGTTGGAAATTCGTTTTTCCACAAAAACACCATCACTTCACCCAAGAAAAATTCAAAGGAAATTGTTTCATAATGCTTCCTATGGGTTTCGAACCCAAGGACAAAGAGGAAAGGAGTAGCGCTCAAGCACAATAAAATCAATCAAAAATTAGCTTGCTTTCATTCTCCCTGGATCGAACACGGCACCATGAGGAAGCAAGGAACTAAGCATGACTTTGGTGCCAAGAAAACCAAAGAAAAGAAGTAGCGTGTGCCTCCACCAAGTTTCGAACTTGGAACTTCACCTTTGGCACATTGCCCTGCCCTCCACAAGGGCAGGGCAGCATTTTGTGATGCACGGCCAGCGCACAAGATTGGCACGCACCAAGGGAGTCTCGGCCAGCAGCAGCGCGCGCGGGCAGAATCTGGCGTACCAAGAAAACTCTGCCCTGCCCTCCACAAGGGCAGGGCAGCATCCTGCAGCATCACACACACCAAGCTCGCACGCAATGAGCCGCACGCACCATTTCCTGCTCTGCCCTCCACAAGGGCAAGGCAGCCTCTTGGGAGCTACTTCCTCATGGGCTGAAATTGGATTAAAAATCCAATTAAATTCATTTCTTCACCAAATCAAAAGCCCATCCAAATTCCAAAATCCAAGAATAGAAAGTGTATAAATAGGAGATAGTTTGATGTAATTAGGACCTTCTTTTTACTTTGGATTGAGAGCTTCTTTTGATTTTAGAATTTTGATATTTTGAAACTTCATTTTCTCTGAGAGCTTTGAACTGAGATTTGAGAGAATTGGGGAGGAGAATTGATCTCTCTTCTTCCTTGTTCTAGCTTGAGCATTTTTACTTTTCTTGTTTGAATCTTGGATGTGAAGAATTGAGGAATTTCTGTCTCAATCTCCATTTAAGATCTCTTTGATTTCTCTACTGCATAATTGAGTTGAATCCCAATTCCTTTACTGCTTCCTTTTTAATTTCTTGTCAATTGCTTTGTGAATTTGGATCTGAGAAGGCAATTGAGATCTAGACTTTGCTATCTAGTCTCTGGAGTCCTGAGATCCCATTTTCCTTTTGGTTCTTCTGTGAACCCCTGCTGTAATTTAATTTCCCTTTCTATTTGAGATCTGCTGAACTCAAATCATCTTTTGCTTTGATAATTATTGCAATCTAATTTCCCTTGCTTGAATTCTGAAATCCCAATCCTCAAATCCCTTTTCCATTCAAGCAATTTATATTTCTTGCACTTTAAGTTACCGCAATTTACATTTCTTGCACTTTAAGTTTCAGTCATTTTAATTTCTTGTTCTTTAAGATTTAGCACCTTTACTTTCAGTTCTCTTTAATTTCTGCAATTCTTCCCTCCCCCTTTTACATTTTCTGTCATTTACTTACTGTTGGATACAAAATCACTCAACCAAAACTTGATCCGCTTGACTAAATCAACCACTAAACTAAAATTGCTCAATCCTTCAATCCCTGTGGGATCGACCTCACTCCCGTGAGTTTTATTACTTGATGCGACCCGGTACACTTGCCGGTGAGTTTTGTGTTGGATCGTTTTCCACACATCAAGTTTTTGGCGCCGTTGCCGGGGATTGAAATAGATTGACAATGATTAAGTGAAGTGGTGGTCTAGATCAAGCACTTTTTCTTTATTTTTTAACTAACACGCTAACTGTTTGAATTTTTGGCTTAAACTAACTAAAACTTCATTCTAGCAATAGATTGAAGTTTCACTGGTTTTCTGGATCTGTGTGTTTCTTATTGTGTGTTTGTATGTCAGGTACAGGAAGAGCTTCCCCTATTCTCTCCGAACTTGACCAAAGAACTCTTCGAAGAATAAGAAGAGCTGAAAGAGGGAAGAACGTTATTGGAGAGGAAGAATCTAAGGAGGAATTCCAAGAAATGGAAGGAGATCCATCAAATCCCAATCAACCAGAAGGAGGGGCCAACAATAACCCACAACAAAGAAGAGTACTGGCCTCCTACACATTTGCAAATGCTAGACATTGTGGGAGTAGCATTCTTACCCCTAATGTCAATGCAAACAACTTTGAACTAAAGCCACAACTCATCACATTGGTCCAAAACAACTGCTCTTTTGGAGGAGGGCCATTGGAGGACCCAAATCAACATTTATCTACCTTCTTGAGGATTTGTGACACTGTCAAAACCAATGGTGTACCTCTTGACAGTTACAAGTTGCTGCTCTTTCCATTCTCTCTCAGGGATAAAGCCACTCAATGGCTGGAAACATTTCCAAAGGAAAGCATCAACACTTGGGATGATTTGGTGAGCAAGTTTCTTGCCAAATTTTATCCCCCTCAAAGGATCATAAGATTGAAGACTGAGGTGCAAACATTCACTCAAATGGATGCTGAAAATTTATATGAGGCATGGAAAAGATATAAGGCTCTGCTGAGGAAATGTCCACCAGAGATGTTCACTGAGTGGGATAAGTTGCAGAACTTCTATGAAGGACTTACTCTGAAAGCTCAAGAGGCACTTGATCACTCAGCTGGAGGATCATTGCAATTGATGAAAACTGCAGAGGAAGCTCAGAGCCTCATTGATATGGTGGCTAACAACCAATATTTCTTTGCTCACCAATGGCAACGCCAACCATCACAAAGAAGAGGAGTAATGGAGCTGGAAGGAGTGGATTCAATCTTAGCTCAAAACAAAATGATGCAGTAGCAGATTCAGCAATAATTTGAGCAAATGGCCAAAAGAATTGATGGCCTGCAAGTAGCATCAGTGAGTGCCACAAGCCAACCATCAACCACATGGGTGCAAAATGAAGAAACTCAAGAGGAGCAACAATAAGAGCAAGTGCACTATATGAACAACCAAAATTCTGGATCAAATGAAGTGTATGGTGACACCTACAATCCATCTTGGAAGAACCACCTAAACCTTAGGTGGGGAGACAACCACAACCAAAACCAACAACCATGGCAAAGAAACTCATCTCAAAACACTCCAAGAAACAACCAAAATCACAACCAGCAGCCAACTAACCAAAACTTTTACAGAAAACCCCAAAATAATTACCCCAACTCTAACCATTATCCACTCAATAACCAACCAATTAACCAAAACACCTACCATCATCCATCAACACCCCAAAACCAACCAATTTCACAAGAATCTCAGAGGATTACTAATCTAGAGATGCTCATGGAGAAGATGATGAAGAACCGAGAATTGACAACAAAGAACCAAGAAGCTTCCATGAAGAACCTAGAAAGGCAGATTGGACAAATCTCCAAGCAGATTTCTATTGAAAGACCTTCAAGCTCACTACCAAGTGACACCATTCCTAATCCAAAAGAAGAATGCAAAGCTGTGCAATTAAGGAGTGGAAAGACATTGGTGGATGGCAACCAAGGGGCAACTAAGAAACTTATGGAGAATGACAAAGAGCCAACAAAGAAAGATGGAGCTAACAACAAGGACATAACAAGCAATAATGTCCCAGAAAAGCTCACAGAAGAGAACAACCAACCACAGAATTTAAAGAAGGGAAAGCAGATCATGGAAGAACCAAATCCAAGACAGCAGCAAGTGGAGAAGAGTCTTACACCTCCATTACCTTATCCACAGAGATTCCAAAAAGAAGCAAAGAATCAACATTTCCACAAATTCCTTGAGACTTTTAAGAAGCTGGAAATCAACATACCTTTGGCTGAGGCATTGGAGCAAATACCTCTATATGCCAAGTTCTTAAAGGAGCTCATCAATAAGAAAAGGAGTTGGAATGAGAAGGAGACTATAATGCTCAGTGAAGAATGTAGTGCACTAATCAAAAAGGGGCTCCCTCCCAAGCTTGAAGATCCTGGAGGTTTCTTCCTACCTTGCACTATTGGAAGCCTATTCATCAACAAGGGGATGTGTGACTTAGGAGCGAGTATAAATCTAATTCCATCTTCTTTAGTGAGAAAGCTTGGCATAGGAGAGGTGAAACCAATACAGATGTCCTTGGAATTGGTGGACCAATCAGTGGTATACCCAAAAGGGTTGATTGAGAACCTTTTAGTTAAGGTTGACAAGTTCATCTTTCCGGCAGACTTTGTGATCCTAGATTCAGCAGAGAATGAGAATGACTCCATAATACTTGGTCGACCATTTTTAGCCACTGCTAGAGCCATTGTAGACATAGAGCAGGGAGAGCTAACCCTCAGGATGCATGAAGAGAGCATCACCTTGAAAATGTTTCCAGAATCACAAAGTAATGAAGAAACAAGCAAGACAAGTGACTGTCTTCCAAGGCAAGCAACCAACAACACAGTAAAACAGAAGAGTGAGCAGGTACAAGGAGGGGAAGGAATTCAAAAAGAGGCCGGGATGATAAACAAAAAGGGAGGTGTCACAACTCGAGTCACTGTCAAAGGAGACAGATCAACAAGAAAGAAAAACAAGAAGAAGGCTTACAAAGGGTTGGAAGAAGAAAAAAATTCCAACCGAAGGATTTTCCAAAGGTGACAAAGTACAATTAGTATATCAACAGCTGGGAACAGAAGATCATTACACTGTCAACCAAATACTCTCTCTTGAGCACATTGAAATTGAGCATCAAGGCACACAGAGAAAGTTTACAGTGAGAGGGGACAAGTTGAGACATCACCAGCATCAACCACCTTAAAGGGAGTTCAATGTCAAGCTAGTGACAATAAAAGAGCGCTTCATGGGAGGCAACCCATGATTTAAGATTCTTGTCCTGTATTTCATTCAATAAGTTGTGATTACCTGAGCATGATTTTGAACCTTCATATAAATACATACATTGTTTTGAAGCATATGTCAGACGTCTAAGTTTGGTGTGCCTTAAGGCACACCCAAACTTGTTTTTCAAAAAAAAGGGGGGAGTTTATTCTTAGAACATATGCATAGTCATTTTTTATGAAGCATATGACCAAACACTAAGTTTGGTGTCTGCATGTGTAACAATGTTCAGAAGATCATTTCCTATTCATGGAATCAAAATTCTACAGAGAGGGATCATGCATCATTATATTTTTGATATATATATAAATAAATATATATATATATATATATCAATTGTGAAGAATTGACTGCATTGCTAAGCCATCTTCTCAGTAAAAGATAAGTTTTGTGTTCACCAACCTTTAGCAATTCTAATTAAGGGACACAATTGATCATTTATAAAAAAAAAGAAAGAAACAAAAACATCTCTCTTCTTTATTTCAATTCACTTACCAACGTATACATTCATATCCTAAGGCTAGCTGTTTTGGTTTATTCAGGAAAAAGAGATTGAGATAAAAACAAGGAGGGGCCACGGCTAGGACAAGCTAAGTGAGAAGTGGTCACATGTGCCTAGAAAAACGTGCTCCTTGGGAAGCAGAATTTGCATGCATGCATCATCGAACACCTAAATGCATGCAACCAATGAGAAGAGAATCCTCGTCAAAGCCTCAACAATGCATGCAGACTGTTCAATCCATGAACCTTCTGTATGATCAACTCAATCTCAACCTTTCATGAGCACCAACGAACTCCTTCCTCATTCATTATGGTTTTGTTAGAAAATTTGAAGAGTTTGCTTATAAATAGCCGTTAGCACTAAATGGTTTACACATTCATTCAAGCTACCTTCACTTATAAGCCATAATCTCCTCTACTCCCAAAACTAAAGCCAACAATTCCATTATCTTACACAACAAAACCAAGCATCATCCCAAACATAACACATTTTTCCTCTACTCCCACTTTTCCCTTCTTCGCACCTCAAATCTAATGGCCTCCTCAAGTTCAAAAAGGAGGCCGGGAAAAGAACCAATGGTGACCGAGCCTCCATCATATGATGCAAGAAAATTTAAGTCCCAATTCCATGAAGGGAGATATCATAGGTTCATGAAAACAAAGAATGTCATCTATGAGAAGGGTCTTGAGTTGAAGGACGGGGAATACCCCATCATGAGGCAAATCACTAAAGAAAGAAGGTGGGAACTTTTATGTGCTCCTCTTGTTGACATCAGTGCAGTCATGATCAGGGAATTCTATGCAAATGCTGTAAAAGAGAACAAAGATAGTGTCCCCTATACGAGTTATGTCAGAGGAGTTGAAGTGAATTTCAGTCCAGCAGCCATCACAAGGGCCCTGAAGTTAAGAACTATAACTTATGCAGAGCCTAGTTATGAGACCAGATTGCAGATGAAAAACAATCCTGATGAGATCTTGCAAGGGTTATGTATGGAAAACACAGACTGGGAAAGAGATTCAAAAGGAGTCCCAAGCCATTTGGAGAGAATAAATCTCACTCCTGTAGCTAAGGGATGGTATGAAATAGTAAGGAGATCTATCCTTCCTACTGGAAACGCTTCTTGGGTCACAATCAAACGAGCACTCTTGACATACTGCATCCTACATGGAGGTGAAATCAACCTCGCACAACTCATATCCAACAGTATTCAAGAGATGGCCAACAGCACAAGCAAATCAAGTGGTCTTGGCCATCCAAGTACAATTCTCAGACTGTGCAATAAAGCTGGAGTAATCTTTGAAGATGAGGACACAGAAAAAGTGAAAAAAGGAAAAGGAATCACCAAGAGGAGCATGGAAGGGTTGAATGAAGAAGATGATCAAGAGGGAGTGGTAGCTCCCAGACAAAGAAGACCTCAAAGAGAGGGAGAACAAGAGCAAGCTCATGGTGTCATAGACATGAGCCAGCTACACAGAGCAATTGAACAGCTATCTCAACAACTCATGCAAACTCAACAAGAGCAAAATCAAGGGCGCCAAGAGCAATATCTAGAGCCCTATCCAGAGTTTCGGGAGCAATATGTGAGGGATAAAGAGGAGCGAGAAGCTTGGCAGCGTCAAATGGAGGAGAAGCAAGAGAAATGGCAACAACAAATGATGACTCAGCAGCAAGAGTTTCAAGCACAAATTCTTGAAGGACAAAAAGAGCAATACAAAGAATTCAAAGAATCATATGATAAACTGTACTTTAGTCAAGCTAAAGCAGGGGAATATAGTCACAACCTGTATCAATGGAAAAATATTTATCACACCATGGGAGAAGTTAGATATGCGCAAAGAATGGAGAGTGATGAAAATATACAAGCAAGGTTGGAGTACCTGACCCATAATTTGCCAACACTCAATCCACAGATCAAGCCATTTGAGCAATGCCCAGAATTTGGAGCCAAGCAACAAACAAGGTCTCATCACTATACGGAGGTTACATTTAACAGATTGGAAGAAGTTGGGCTCTCAGGACTCTTAGATTCTGTCTGGGATAGAAGATGTCCTAGTGAAGAAATCCGAGACTATTCCAAGCTAGGGAAGAGAAAGAAGAAAAAGGGAGAATCAAGCAGCAGCCACAACCATTAGAAGGTGGCAAAGTTCTTTCATACCTCTTCTTTCATACTTCTAATAAGGAGAAGCATGTCTGAAACATGATATGCCTCCACTGTTTATTTCATTTTTATTTCATTTTCTTGTACTTTTCCTTGTTCAATAAGTAGCTAGAGAAATGATCTGCATAATGCTTGTCATCCATCACCTAGCTGAATTTTGTTTTGTTTCCCATATGCTTGAATAAAAGAGAATTGTTTGAATTGGAAAGTAAATAGCCAATGTTGCATAAGTTAGAATGGAAGTTAATGGTGGTGTATGTGTTTGATTAAATGCATAACTCATGAAATAATTGCTGCATAATGTCATTTTCATTGAAGTGTGATCTAACTTGTTGTTATAAAGGTTCTTATCAGTAAAGAAAAAGCCCTTGAAAACAAAAATAAAACAGAAAGAAAAGGAAGAAGAAAAAGCCAATGTGGCAAGAAAAACAAAGAATAAAGGCTGGACACCAATAGCTTAGACCCTAGGACACATGCCTGTGGTGTTCTTGTACTAGGATATGCTTGGATAAGTAAATTCTGAGGGGTATTTCAAAACCCGGTCACTTAGATCAACTGATTTGGGATGACCAATTGAAAGTCCACAATAAAGAGCAACCTAGATACAGAACATTTAGTTATCCAAAGAGATGCTGGGCATCAATGATTCTAGGAGAAAATAGTGAGCCATGTGTCTGTAGTGGAAAGATGTTGAGTAAAAATAAAGCCAAAGGCTACTACTGCAACATTAGACACCAAGCCTTCAAAGAATAATAAGCTTGATAAGCAGCATGAGAAAAGAAAAGTTAGCAAGGGAGCAAAGAAAGAATAAACCTTATAACAGCAAGTTTAGTAAGCCTTTGAGGAAAAATGTATATTATGTAACAGCAACAATAATTGAGTTATCATTGTCTGCATAAAAAAACTCCATGAATCAAGTTCTGCTATATGCCTAATAAGGATATGTTTTCTTTTCTTGTTCATTTCATTTTCTCTTAGTTTTGATGCTTGCTTGGGGACAAGCAAGAATTAAGTTTGGTGTTGTGATGACAGGTCATCATATACCCATTTTTCAAGCTAATTTCACTTGTTTTATTAGCCTTTATGCACTTTCTTGTATCTTAAGTAAGCAATTTGGAATGAAAATGCACAACTTCTTTAAATCAAGCAACCACCATTAAATTGATGCTAAATCATGAGGTTTAAGCAAGAATTAATTGAATTTTAATGAATTATAAACCTTATGAGTTTAGAGATACTTTGAGTGGTTGTTTTGGTTTCTTGTAGGTGAAGAAAGGAAGAAAAGAGGAAAAACGTGGCTTAAGAAAGCGTGGCCCAAGGAAAGAAGGAGTGTGGCGCATAGAAGGAGGAAGCAAACATTGCCCTCCACAAGGGCACACTGCCCTCCAGGAGAGCAACATAATGAACCAAGCCTTGAAAAGTAACACTGCCCTGCCCACAACAAGGGCGGAGCACAATTTGATGCTAAGAATCAAAGAGAGCAAAAACTCTACCCTGCCCTCCTCAAGAGCAATATCGGGCTTCACCCAAGAAAAATTCAAAGGAAATTGTTTCATAATGCTTCCTATGGGTTTCGAACCCAAGGAAAAAGAGGAAAGGAGTAGCGCTCAAGCACAATAAAATCAATCAAAAATTAGCTTGCTTTCATTCTCCCTGGATCGAACACGGCACCATGAGGAAGCAAGGAACTAAGCATGACTTTGGTGCCAAGAAAACCAAAGAAAAGAAGTAGCGTGTGCCTCCACCAAGTTTCGAACTTGGGACTTCACCTTTGGCACATTGCCCTGCCCTCCACAAGGGCAGGGCAGCATTTTGTGATGCACGGCCAGCGCACAAGATTGGCACGCACCAAGGGAGTCTCGGCCAGCAGCAGCGCGCGCGGGCAGAATCTGGCGCACCAAGAAAACTCTGCCCTGCTGACGAATGGATTTTTGACGGTTTATAATTTCACTAATGAAATCTCGTTGTAAAGTATAGTTTCTAAACCAAACAATAATCCTTTCATACAAAAAGTTGTTTGTCACTAGTACAAACCCCTAAAATTTATAAACCGAAGTATTGGACCTCGGGTTGTTCTCCCTAGGATTTACAATAAAGTGTCTTGTTATTGGTTGTGAGTTATTTTGGGGTTTTAGATGAGAAACATGAATAGTAAATGGTAAGAAAACTTTATTAACAAAATGGTCTTGGCAAGATTTGGTTGTCAAGGGTCTTCATCATTATCACTAGCCACAAGTATGGTAGTTGCAAGGATTAATCCCACTTAGTCATCCTTAAATCAATTAACAAAGGAAAGTCAAGTGAGTTATATCACTCCTAGTCCATAAGTCCTAGCTTTCCACTAATTGGATTAATGAAGGCTAGAGTTAATGGCTATCAACTAGCAATCAATTGGACACTAGTGACTCAAGAAATCCTAAGTTACCTTCTCAAGCCAAGAACATAAAATTCTAGTCTAACATTCTTCCAAGCATTTCATCAAACACTTGGAAGGCACAAAAGGAAAGTATAGTAAATCACAACAAGAAAGAATTCTAACAACAATTGAATACAAAGAATTAACGACAACAATCAAGGAAATCACAATTATCATGAATTACTTCAAATTGCATTATTGGAAGAGAACAAAAGAACAATAGTATCTCAATTACAAACCCTAGAAACAAAATAAGAGAAATTACAACAAGAGGATAGAGATAGAAAGAAGAACCAAAGTGTAGCAATCACCACTTGAAGGTAGAAGTAGAAGAAGACTTGAATTAAACCTAGAACTATGAGATCCTAATCTAACCCTAATTCCTAATCCTAGAGAGAAGTGAGAGCTTCTCTCTCTAAAACTAACTCTTACTCTTAAAACTAAACTAATGATCAAAAGTATCAAAATATCCAAAGTCCCCTTTTTCCTTTAATCCTTCATCCTTTTATTCCTTTCTCTTAGCAATTTGGCGCCAAAAATGGGTTCAGAAACCCCCTCAAATCGCCAGGCACGTGTTGCATTAGTGAGGTCATGTGCCATCATCGGCGCGTGCGCGTCCTTGGCCTGTTTCGCAATGTGCGCGCGAGCGCCTTGTGCGCGTGCGCGTGCATGGCTGACTTGCTTCTTTGACTTTTTATGCTTCTCTCCACTTGTATGCTTCCTTCCTTGCTTCCTTTGATCCATGCCTAGCCTATTTCATCCTGAGATTACTAACAAACATATCAAGGCATCTTATGGAATCAAAGAGGAAATAGGATTCATCAAAATAAGGCTTAAAAAGCATTTTTTTACACTTAAGCACAAATACGGGAGAGATAGCAAAATCATGCTAATTCCTAGGCTAAATGTGACAAAAGGTTATCAAAATATTCTAAACTCAATACAAAACAAACCGTCAAATTGGGGTTTGTCAACCTTCCCACACTTAAGCCTTAGTATGTCCTCATGCTAAAATAAGAAGGAACTAAAGGGTTATGACATTTATTTGAATGCAACTAAACTATGTGAATCCTATCTAAATGCAATTATCTAAGCAAATGGAAATGCTTAGTTCAAATAAATCAATTCCCAAGAGATCATGTGTAAGCACAAGAGCTAGGCAATAGGAATTAAGTCCAAACCACAATTGTATTGAATTATCAAAAGGAGTTCAACTTGCAAGAATATAGATAATATGGGTGAATACATGTGATTGAACTTTTGAACCCTCACCGGATGTGTATCCGCTCTATTCACTCAAGTGTTTAAGGGTTAATTCACTCAATTCTCTTCTAATCATGTTTTCCAAAATTTGATTTTTCTTCTAACAATCAACACTTATTCAATGCGAGCATACATTCATCATGAGGTCTTTCATTTAGGTTGTAATGAGGTTAGGGTCAAGGTAGGATCATTTATGGTTAAGTGGACTAGGATTGAATCTTTGATTAACATAGACTTTCCCACCCAACCTATTTAATGACCTATACAAATGCAAGCTATCCTAACTACCCATTCTTCACTTTTTCTTACATACTCATGCATTCTTATTTGATTCATAACACCTATGCATTGATTCCTTTTTATTGACTTCACTTTGGGACATTTTGTCCCCTCTTTACTATATCTTTTTTTCTTTTTCATCATCATATATTTTTTTTCTCTTTTCTTTTCTTTTCATTCATTTTTTTTTCTTTTCTTTATATACTTTTTTTTCTTTTTCTTCTTTCAAACTACATACAAGAACATCAATGCATAAGGTCTTTACATTTAATCAATACATGAATATGTACCCAATTCCTAAACATGAAAGTGTACTACCCCTTTTATCCTATCCAATGTTCCCAAGCCTCACCAACTTGAATAATAAACACTCTCACTAGCCTAGGCTAATCAAAGATCCAAACAAGGACTTTTCATTGGTTTTCCGCCTTGGGCTTGTAATGAGCTAAATTGAGAATAAGTTGGCTAAGCATAGGCTCAAAATTGGCTAACAATGGAGAGTAAAAGGTTGGCTATTTGGGTAAGTGGCTAATGCAATAATGGCCTCAATCATATAAATGCATAAATACAAGAAATAAATGGATATATAGAATCAAGCAAATCAAGGATCACAATCATAAAAGAGAGCAATTTCACACAAGAATGGAAAAATAAGTGGTTATAAAATGTAACCACATCAATAGGCTCAAATCTCACAAGCTTGTGTTCTCAATTCAATACATGCTTCACAAAGTATGAAATTCAAGCAAGTTTTTCCAAAAATTTTCTTTCAATCAATTGGGTTGACGCCCTATATTTATACTTCTTGAAAAATCTCAATGTTTGACTAAGCATTGTTGTGATTGAAAAGTTCAAAAATTTCCTTAGTTCACCATTTCCCTTTTTCACTTAAAACCAATATATTATGCAAAAAGGGTGACAAAATATTTGCAATTCAAAGTATGATTTCTAATCACAACTACAAACTAAAAACAGAGATAAACAAAGATATATAAAGAAAAATCCAACTAAAAGTACGGAATCTATCATCCAAAACATCTAAAAATATCCATAAGCATCAAAATATCTAAAATTCAAAATAAGCAATAAAAGTATCCAAAGCAGACTAGAAATGCATCAAAATATATACAAAATGTGCAAAGTAAGATAACTAGGCTGAAAAGTTCACCGGTTCCCAAATAATGCTACCGGTGCCCTCCCCACACTTAAAACCAAGCATCGTCCTCGATGCTAAACCGGAGGATCAGTGGGAGGTACAACGATAGGTGCTGGCTCTGACTGTGGCTGTGGGACCGGCGCCTCCTGAGTCTGTGGCTGCTCTGTAGTGTCAGGGCATCCTGCTGAACCGGTGCCTCCGCATCCTCCTCCTGATGATCCTGCTCATCGGAGGCCGGAGAATCGGGAAGCGGAGGTAGCTCAGCGCCCAAAGAGATAAGTGCCTGGTCCATCCGATCCAAACGGCGTCTGACATGGCGTCGCTCTCGCTCTAAGAACCGGAAAAGACGCTGGACCAGGAGATAGGTAGGCTCAGGTGCTGCTGGTGGATCTGTAGATGATGAAGGAGCTGCGGCTGTAGAGGATGATGGGCCAGCTGTAGGGGCTGATGGTGAAGGCGTTCCCATGACAGCTCTAGCTCGAGAGCGGCGTCTAGCAAGTGGCCTCTCGTGCACCCAACCACCCCAGGGGATAGTAACCTCCCTGTCATCAGCATCAGGGGGTGGTGGTCGCACATCATCGTCCAACCATGGGACCTCAGCTAGGGCCGCCATACTCGTGACCAATGTAGGAAATGGAAGTAGGCCACGAATATGCGCCCGCCACATGCACTGTCGAATAAGTCTAGGGAAGGAGACATCCTTCCCCTCCATGACGCAACCAATCAGCAGGAGCATCTCCATGGGGATCTCAGAAAAGTGGGTGGTAGGCAGGACGTAGTGGGCGAAGATCATCTGCCAAGTCCTAGCCTCCCTAGTCAAATGGGTAAACAACATCCCCTTGGGCTTGGTGTTGCCCGCATCCATAACCCATGTAGCGTCCGGTATCCCAATCACACGCCGAAGCGCCTCATAGTCAAAAGTCATGGTATGGATGGCTATCTCAGCCTGCTGATGGGCACACACGTCATCCGGAATATGCCGACACTGTAATGCCTCTCCAATGGCGGTCTCAGTGATCATGATCTCCCTACCCCGCACCTGAACCGAATCCAATATCGGACGGAAGAAGTTGCAGTAGAATTCCTTCATCCACGATATATTGATATCACCCAACTCTCGGTCAACAAAGTCAATACCTAAGTCAAGGATCCGACCGGTAATGGACCGTCTCACATCATTAGGTAGGGACAACTTCTTCTCAGTATTCAGCTTAATTGTCCGATATCTAGAAAACCGAAGCTCACAGTAGAGATTGGGGAATTTTTCTGGATTGGTAGAAGGCAACTGCTGATTTTCTTTTTCTTCCTCACTTAACGGATTCTTAGCATAATGTTTGTAGATGGAAGGAATGGAGGGGGTAGAGTGTTTTCTCTTCTTAGAGGCAGTGGCTATGGCTTTGCCTTTGTCCGACATCCTGAAAAATATGATAGAATATATAAAACATTTAGCATGTAACAAAGAAGGCATGTTCAGGATACAATGAACAAAGAACAATCATGATGTTGCAATGAATATGCAAAAGTGAACAAGTAAACCAGAAAAATGCAAACTTTATTAAGGTCAACAACTCATATTCAAAAGGCAATAATATCATCATATAATTGAAAGAATTGTTAAAGATGGTTAAAGGTGAGTGGAAGTTAGATGGTTAAAGAAATTAGTAAGTTAGAAAAGTAGATTAGTGATATGATGATATTTATGCGCAATGAAAAGAAAAGTTGTGGTTCAGGTTCACAGTGAATAATGCAAATCCGGGAAGTCAAAAAGAAACGGAAATTTGCCCAAAATTGAATTAAAGACTAAAATGAAACTAATTTTCTTGAAAATCGGGCAGCATTCCGGCTTAAAATTGGACGTTCCCGGATAGCAAATTAGCACAATTAGCAAAGAAAACAACATCAATTAGGTTCAGCAGCAGTGGTATAGTATTCAGGCAACAAGAAATGCACAAAAACAGTCCAAAATCAGCATACAACATCCAGATAAGCAGACAGCACAATATGCACGAACGGAGCACTTATCAGGCCTAGAATCCTCTATCCAGCCCTAGCTACCTAACCGCAATTATTTCTATCTAACCTAACATGCAAAGTTCTAAGTCTAACTAGCTAACATGCAATTTACAGTAATTAACCATAAACGAACAGTAAAAAGGAAAAATAGAAAAATGACAAAAATGGAGCAGGAACCTGGAAGCAGAGAAGAACTAAGAATGGAGAGGAAACTGGGGAGTAGGGTCACAGAATCAGAAATCGCGCCGCCGTCAACGGTGGCGGTTATGGCAGAAGGGCGGCGGCAAGGGTTGCTGCGGCGGCCGAGAAGAGATGGATGGGTGAGAGGGAGAGAAAGGCTGGGTGGTGATGAGGCAGGGAGAGTTGCCGGTGGTGATGATGGTTAGGTGGCGGAGGTGGTGGCGCGGTGGAGGTTTGGCCGGGAGGAGGAAGAGAGAGAGTGAGTGGTTGGCAGAGAGGGAGAAGGAAGTGAATGGGTGAGAGAGAGGGGGTTGATAGGGGACGGTGGTGGCCGGCGGCCGTTAGTGGTGGTCGCCGGAGTAGCAGAGGTGGTTATGGGGGAAGAGAAGAGGGAGAAGAAAATGGAGGTTGGGGAAGGAGTGTGCGCGACTGCGCAGCGTGCGTCGCGCATTAGGGTTATCCCTATTTTTGAATCGACGCGCGCGCGTAACTTGCGCGTCCGCGCCCTTTGAGGAAACTTAGAATCTACGCGTGCGCGTATAGCGCGCTTAAGCGTATGTTGAGCAAAATGAGAGGAGACGCGTGTGCGTACAGTGCGCGCACGCGTGCATGGAGTTGGGCTAGAGGCTCAGAGTTGGCCCAACTCAGGCCTAACTCTCTGGAGAATGGCCTGGGAGTCACGCCACCAGATCTACGCGCACGCGGCATGTACGCGTCCGCGTGCATCGATAGGAATGGAGATCCACGCGTGAGCGTGCAGTGCGCTCTAGCGTAGGATGGCAGAACAGGTAACGGCGCGTGCGCGTACCGTGCGCGCACGCGTACATGAGATTGGGCCGGAGGCTTAGAATGGGCGTGAGGCACGCCCAACTCTCGGGTCCGTGGCTCAGTTTGGTGGCAGCACGCAAGAGCGCGCGCGCGGCAAGTGCGCGCCCGCGTAAGTTGATGATTTATGACAAGATGGCGCGCACGCGGCAAGTGCGCGTCCGCGCGAAGTAAGTTGGGCCGGGGGCTTGAGGTTGGCCCAGAACTGGCTCAACTCTTTGTGGATTGGCTCAATCGTTGCAGCAGCAAATCGGCGCGGGCGCGGCAAGTGCGCGTCCGCGTGAACGTCCATGTACTTAAAGACGGCGCGCACGCACGTTGTGCGCGTCCGCGTGTATTGTGTTGGGCTCAAGGCATAATGTTTGCCCAAGGGAGGCCCAACTCTCGCTGAGTGGCTTATGGTGCTTCCATACAGGGACGCGTGCGCGTACATGGCGCGCACGCGTCCAACCCCCTTCTCTTTTTTTTTCAGAAAACAAATTGCTGGGTGCTCCCCTTAGTGTTCACAACTCTTATTCACTCAACCATCATACAATTCACAAAAATACAATTCTTTTGATATTATTCATCTACTACTAAACATAACATGCATGTGACTAAGCTAACAATTAAGTTGTACAAACAAATTTGTATGAGACATCTACCTACAATGGTAACTCAAATCACTTATTAAGTAAATTTAGAAGAGTGGAAAGAGTTTACCATGGTGGGGTGTCTCCCACCTAGCACTTTTAGTTTAAGTCCTTAAGTTGGACATTTTTTTGAGAAGCTACTTGTCATGGTGGCTTATGCTTGTACTCATCCTTGAATCTCCAAGGATCTTTGCTTCTCAATTGGTTGACAGAATTTCCAACCATTTTTATTAAGCTTGAGCAGAGTTCTAACCAAGATATGAGTTCCTCTAGTTGGTCTTCACATGGCGAACCGGGATCCCATACCTTATTTTCGCATCCATCCGTTAGTTGAGTTTCATGATTTTGTCGGATGGGTGGATGGCATAAATGTAGCGGACACACAGAATTCTCTTTACTCCACCAATGCTTCCTTCTAGATCCATACAAAGTGATCCTTGTCCCAACATCACCCTTATACCTTGAAGCTTCGACCTTGATAAGCTTAACACCTACTTTCCAACCACTACACAACTCCTTTTTACTTGTAATTCCACAAAGAGTTCTAAGTTGACCATCGTTTTCAATCAAACCGTATTCAAGTGAGAAATTAAAGCTTAGGGACAGAGATCTTACCCACTTAAACGTTGTGTTGGATGGTAACTTGGGAAGGGAGGCTTCCCCACACTTGGACAATGCAAGGTCCACTTCCTTGTGCTCCTCTTTGATTGTTTCCACCTCTTCAAAATTTTCTTCAATTTCAACCTCATCCTCTTTGTTACGTGGCTTGGTGTTATCTTCAAGAACTTCATCTTGTCTAATGAGAGGCGATTCAATTTTGGATAGAAATTCATTGATGAGTGAGTTTATCTCTTGATCAATCTCTTCATATTCTTCAATTTCGATGCACACCATGCCGTTTTCGTTTTCTTTGGGAGGTTGGGCACACTCTTTTATAGTTTCAACTTCATGTCTAATGGGAGAGGATTCCACTATAGAGAGAAATTCATCCATGATTGAATCCATCTCTTGATAAGCCTCTTCCAAGTCTCCAACGATGATATGCCTTGGAGGTTGCGCACCCTCCTCAACATCAATATCAAGCTTCTTGGAAGAGTTCTTCATGATGCTACATTCCCATGGACTTTCAACATCTCCTAAATCTTCAACCACTTCTTCCTTTTCTTCAGTGATCATAGGCTCCTCCAATTGTTCCAACACAAAATTTGACTCCTCCTTTTCCACCGAATTTTCCAATTTCTCCTTCATGCTTTGCTCTTCTTTTGACCTTTCACATATGGTCACGGAAGTACCTTGAGTATTCAAGCATTGGTAGGCTAAGGTAGACACTACCTTGGTCAAGTTGGTTACAAACTCAAGTGTATCCCGCTTCATAGCTTCTTGTCCTTGAAGTAACAAAGTGAGAGGATCGTCTATTGGAGTTTGGGGTGAGTAAGAAGGTTCATTATTTTGGAGAGAGGGTTCATGGTAGGAAGGTGGTTCTTCTTGGTGAAATTGTGGAGGTGGTGTGCATTGAGGTGGCTCTTGGTAGTAATCTTGATAGGGTTGTGGTGGTTCTAAAGGTTCTTGCTCATAATGGTCATAAGAGTATGGTATGGGGGTTTGGTCATATGATGGATATGGATCATAGGGCGGTGTTTGGTAATGAAAGGCTTGTGAGAATGGTTGAGGTTCATGTTGAGGATGATATTCATAGGCATATGATGGTGGTTGTTGAGTGTCACAAAAAGAATCATCATAGACATTAAATTGGCATGCATTAGGATGGAAATTATACCTATAAGTATCCGGAGGTTGTTGCCAATAGGAGTGACACTACAAAAAATTTTGGTTAAAACGGCGGTTTTTTTAGGTAATTACGGCGGTTTGAACCGCCATTATTACCAAGAATGGCGGTTTCAGAAAACGATGTAATTCTGGGCGCCATTCTGGTTATTACGGCGGTTTTCAGAAAACCGCCACAATTTCCCGAGTTAAAACGGCGGTTTTTGGATAGGTTAAAACGGCGGTTCAAACCGCCATTTTTTCAAATAAAACGGCGGTTTTTTGAAGGTTAAAACGGCGGTTTCAACCGCCATTTTTTCCAAATAAAACGGCGGTTTTTGGAAGGTTAAAACGGCGGTTCAAACCGCCGTTATTTCCAAGGTAAAAATGGCATTTTCAATTGGTTAAAATGGCATTTTTGAACCGCCATTTTTACCTAATAAAGTGGCGTTTTTATTGGTTAAAACGGCATTTTTGAACCGCCATTTTTACCCTAACAGTGACATTTTTATTGGTTAAAACGGCATTTAAAACCGCCGTTTTTACCGGGTTAAAATGGCGTTTCATATTGATTAAAATGGCAATTACAATCCACCGTTTTTACCTAATAAAAGTGACATTTTTTTATCTTTTAAAATGCATTTTTTACTGTTGTTCTTATCGTGCAAAAAAAATAATTTTTTTATTAAATTCCACAATAACAAAATCATAATCCATGGACAAAATATTATATAACTCAAAGTATTAAACATAATATATGATTTTTTAGTATTGCGAATCAAAAGTAACAACTCCTATATAAAGTATCAAACTAAGAAATATTGTTAGTTCTATTAGATTGGGAGTTTTCCTAGAGATGCTCAAAAAGTTTGCTTCAGGCCCTTCCAACATTTTCATTGTTCATGTCCGTGTAAATAAATATTATCTGCAAAAGAAAATTAAACATTAGAAATAAATAGTTGCTCAAATAAATAGCAATCTACCAGCATTTTGAAGAAGAGAAAACTAAAGAGAAAACTAAACCAGCAGTCTCACAAGAAATATGCTATTTGATAAGAATTCATTATTAATTAGGAGTAGCTATCTTTTTAACCTCTTTGGCTCCATCTTATTTCTATCCTTCTCTTAGCTTTCTCAAAGTTCAGAAACTCACTCTGCAAGGCACTCAATTACTATCTACTCCACTAACAGTATTAATAATAAATCAAATACAACTAACTAGCTATCTAGAGAGAGATAAATACTAATAATTAGTACCTGAGCTACATAATAAGAACTCATTCTTTTTTGCTTCCTTCTCCGCCGCTTCTCTTCCGCTGCATCTTTCTGAATTCCTCCATTTCTTAATTGTCAGTGATTTTGCCAACCCATTGAACATTGAAGAAAGATGACCCATCAAAACTTTGAAGAAATTAGTAATGCTACTGTTGAGCCACTACTTTTCAGCTGTTAAGAGATTCTTCCCGTTGTAACAGTTCTTGAGGCTCTGAACAACGAAAATTTAACTCACGGATTAGAAATTCAACACTTAAAGGGAGACAAAATTTAAATGCATATATTTAACTCAAAGTTCTGGAGGAGAAGTCGCTGGAAGAGACATCGCAGGAGGAGACTTTGCCGAAGGAGACCGTCACTGGAGAAGACGTCGCAGAAGGAGGTCGCCGCTGGAGGAGACGTTGCCGGAGGAGGCCGTTGCTGGAGGAGACATCGCAGGAGGAGATCGCCATTGGAGAAGACGTTGCAAGAGGAGGTCGCCGCTGGAGGAGACTTCGCCGGAGGAGGTCGTCGCTGGAGAGGATTGTCGCCGGAGGAGAGATCGTGACAGAAGAGATCGCAGTGGCAGAGCTTCAAGATTTCTCTCACAGTGGCAGCGTTTCAATGTAGGAATGAGGAGGGGTTAATTTAGGGTTGGGCATTTTATACAAGTTGATAATGGCGTTTTAAAACCGCCAAAATCCAAAACAACCGCTGTTAATTACAAATTAATTACGACAACAGTAAGAAATGACATAATATTCAAATATTAGGGCGTTTTTATACAACCCCCATATTATTCATGCCATTTTATATCATTTTTTTTGTAGTGTGATCAATCCCTTGAGGCTCCTCCCATCTTTGTTGGTTCCATCCATAATGAGTGTCATCCTTGAGGTGCACATTTCCTACAACACAATTAGAACCAAACTCAAAGCCAAAGTGAGAATTCATAGTGGGAGAACAAAATAAAACTAACAAAAATTAAGAAACAAACAAAAGATAAACCTATTCACAATATTCACATATGTACAATAACCAATAACATAACACCATTGCAAATCCCCGGCAACGGCGCCATTTTGACGAATGGATTTTTGACGGTTTAGAATTTCACTAATGAAATCTCGTTGTAAAGTATAGTTTCTAAACCAAACAATAATCCTTTCTTACAAAAAGTTGTTTGTCACTAGTACAAACCCCTAAAATTTATAAACTGAAGTATTGGACCTCGGGTCGTTCTCCCTAGGATTTACAATAAAGTGTCTTGTTATTGGTTGTGAGTTATTTTGAGGTTTTAGATGAGAAACATGAATAGTAAATGGTAAGAAAACTTTATTAACAAAATGGTCTTGTCAAGATTTGGTTGTCAAGGGTCTTCATCATTATCACTAGCCACAAGTATGGTAGTTGCAAGGATTAATCCCACTTAGTCATCCTTAAATCAATTAACAAAGGAAAGTCAAGTGAGTTATATCACTCCTAGTCCATAAGTCCTAGCTTTCCACTAATTGGATTAATGAAGGCTAGAGTTAATGGCTATCAACTAGCAATCAATTGGACACTAGTGACTCAAGAAATCCTAAGTTACCTTCTCAAGCCAAGAACATAAAATTCTAGTCTAACATTCTTCCAAGCATTTCATCAAACACTTGGAAGGCACAAAAGGAAAGTATAGTAAATCACAACAAGAAAGAATTCTAACAACAATTGAATACAAAGAATTAACGACAACAATCAAGGAAATCACAATTATCATGAATTACTTCAAATTGCATTATTGAAAGAGAACAAAAGAACAATAGTATCTCAATTACAAAACCTAGAAACAAAATAAGAGAAATTACAACAAGAGGATAGGGATAGAAAGAAGAACCAAAGTGTAGCAATCACCACTTGAAGGTAGAAGTAGAAGGAGACTTGAATTAAACCTAGAACTATGAGATCCTAATCTAACCCTAATTCCTAATCCTAGAGAGAAGTGAGAGCTTCTCTCTCTAAAACTAACTCTTACTCTTAAAACTAAACTAATGATCAAAAGTATCAAAATATCCAAAGTCCCCTTTTTCCTTTAATCCTTCATCCTTTTATTCCTTTCTCTTAGCAATTTGGCGCCAAAAATGGGTTCAGAAACCCCCTCAAATCGCCAGGCACGTGTTGTGATGTGTGGAAAACGATCCAACACAAAACTCACCGGCAAGTGTACCGGGTCGCATCAAGTAATAATAACTCACATGAGTGAGGTCGATCCCACAGGGATTGAAGGATTGAGCAATTTTAGTTTAGTGGGTGATTTAGTCAAGCGAATCAAGTTTTGGTTGAGTGTTTTGTGTTTAACAGAAATTAAATGACAGTAAATGTAAAGGGGGAAAGGAGAAGTGCAGTAAAATAAAGAACAGAAGAGTAAAAGTGCAGAAACTTAAAGAGCAAGAAGGTAAATGACTGAAACTTAAAGTGCAAGAAACTTAAATCGCAGTAACTTAAATGGCAAGAAAGATAAATTGCTGGAAGATAAAAGAGGACTAAGGAATGGGATTGCAAGATCTAAACAAAGAAAAAGTAAATTGCAGTAATGAATGTAGCAGAAATTGAATTGGATGCAAACAGAAATCTAAACAGCAAGGAAATGAAAGTGCAGTAAAGGTTCACAGAAGAACCAAAAGTGATCTCAGGATCCCAAGGGCTTAGGTAGCAGAGCCTAAAACCCAATTTCCTTCCCAGATCTGAAGTTGCTAAGCAATTGACAGAAAATGAAAGAAGAAGCAATAGAAGAACAGAATTCAAAGTGAATTATGCAGCAAACAAATTTAAACAGAGCTAGAATGGGAATTGGGACAGAATTTCCCCAATTTCACACATCCACAACTCAGAAGACAGAAGAGTAGAATTGCCCAAGGGAATTGAGGAAGGAGATCAATCAATTCTCCCTTGATCCTCTGAAGTCTCGGCCAATTCTCTCAAGAACAATTCCAAGAGAGTCAAAGCTCCAAAGGAATGTGAAAGTGAAAATTCTAAAGCCAAGGTAAAAGTAAAAATTCAAAAGTGAGCATAAAAGTAGCTAAAAGGTTCTAATTACATCAAACTAACTACTATTTATACACTTTCTATTCTTGGATTTTGGGATTTGGATGGGCTTTTGGATTGGTGAAGAAATGAATTCAAATTAAATTTTAATTTGAATTTTTGGCCCAAAATCCACTCCCAGGAGGCTGCCCTGCCCTTGTGGAGGGCAGGGCAGAAAATTGATGCTTGGGCTAGCAATTGGTGCGGCCATGATGCATGTTGGTGCAAGTTTGGTGCGCCCTTGGTGCGCCAGAGGCTGCTCTGCCCGCGCCAAGGGCAGGGCGGGAAAGCTGCTGCGCCAGAACGTGATGCGTGCGTGCGCTTGGTGCTGCCAGGATTGAGAGGCGCGCGTGCGCGTGCTGCACGTTGATGCGTGGATGATGCCAGATTTGAGGAGCGCGCGTGCGCGCGAAGCAAGTTGACGCGTGGATGCTCCCTGCCCGCGCCAAGGGCAGGGCAGGAATGGTTTGGTGCGCCAGGAAGCAAAGTTGGTGCGCCAAGGTCTTGCGTGTGATGCGCCAATTTCAAATGCTGCCCTGCCCGCGCCAAGGGCAGGGCAAGGTTCCCAATCTCATGGCCCGTGTTCGAATCTGGTGGCTTGCAAACACGCTACTTTTTCTTTTGATTCTTTGGCACGCTAGTGGGTGTTAGAGCTTGGCTTCTTCATGGTCCCTTGTTCGAAACTTGTGGCTTGCATGGGTGTCATTTTCCTTTGAATTTCTTTCCTCATGGAGCCCGATCCTGCTCTCCACAAGGGCAGGGCAGAGTTTGCTTCTCTTGGCTCCAAGGCACCATTTTGTGCTCTGCCCTTGGAGTGGGCAGGGCAAGGTTGCCTTGTCTTGGTTTGGTTACTTGATGCTGCCCTCCTAGAGGGCATTCTGCCCTTGTGGAGGGCAAGGTTGCTTCCCCATTATAATGCGGCACGCCTCCTCTTGATTCGGCCACGCTTTTCTTTCTTTGGCTACACTTCTTATGCCACGCTTTCTATTTTCTTTTCTTTTCTTCACCTAAAATAAACCAAACAACCACTCAAAGCATCACTAAATTCAAGAGGCTTATAAATCAATTAAAATGCAATTAAAATTAGCTTAAACCTCATGATTTATCATTAATTTCATAGTGGTTGCTTGATTTAGAGAAGTTATGCATTTTCACTCCAAATCACTAACTTAGGATGCAAGAAAGTGCATAAATGCTAACAAAACAAGTGAAATTAGCTTGAAAAATGGGTATATGATGACTTGTCATCACAACACCAAACTTAAACCTTGCTTGTCCCCAAGCAAGCATCAAAACTAAGAGTAAATGATATGAATAAGAAAAGAACATAAATCCTTATTATGCAGATAGCAGAACTTCAATTTATGGGGCATTTATGCAGACAATGATACTCACTTATTGTTGCTGCTGCATAATACACATTTTGCATCCAAGGTTTGCTAAACTTGCTGTTATAAGACTCTCCTTTTGATCACTCCCTTGGTAACTTTTCTTGGGTCACAATGCTTTAACAAGCTTTTTATTCTTTTAGAGGTTTGGTGTTAAATGTTGCAGCTTAGCCTTTGGCTTCATTTTCTTTTATTTTGCTCAACATCTTTCCACCACAGACACTTAGTTCACTAATTCTTCCTAGGATCATTGATGCCCAGCATCTCTTTGTATCACTAAGTGCTTTGTATCTAAGTTGCTCTTTATTGTGGATTTTCAATTGGCCATCCCAAATCAGTTGATCTAAGTGACCGGGTTTCAAAATACCCCTTAGAATTTACTCATCCAAGCAGATCTCAGTACAAGAACACCACAGGCATTTGTCCTAAGGTCCAAACCATTGGTGTCCAACCTTTATTCTTTGTTTTTCTTGCCATTTTGGCTTTTTCTTTCTTCCTTTTCTTTCTGTTTTTGTTACCAAGGGTGCTTCATTATTGATAAAGGTCTATGTAACAGCAAGCTAACTTATAATTGACTGAGAATGATATCATGCAACATTTATTTCATGAGTTATACATTTAATCAAACACATGTGCCACCACCAACTTCCATTCATACTCATGCAACATTGGATTTTTCTCTTTTCAATTCAAACCAAACTCTTTTATTTAAGCATATGGGACACAAGGCAAAATTTAAATCTGAGTGATGGATACAAGCATTATGCAGACTTATCATTTTCACAAACAATTTCACTTGAAACTAGATGAACACTTTAGCAAGGCATATAATGGTTTCCAAATTCAAAATATCACACAGCAGCAAGAGTTAAGTTCAGATACAACCTTTGAAGTTGCAGCCCTTTGATTTTTCTTTCTGCTGTGTTCCCTTTGAGTTAAAATGCATAGTGTCTTCAATTATTGACTCTTGTCCTGCATAATCCTCAAAGTTGCTTGCTTCTCAAGCTCTTGATTATACGGTTAGTATGTTCAATACTGAGTGTGGCTTCTGAATTTGTTTTGGTGTGTGAACACCAAACTTAGTTGTTTTGCCACTGTCTCAGATGTACAAAGTTAACCATATTTGAAACCATGTATCCTTGCTAAAGGTTAATGGATTTAAAGCTAGAAAACAATTTAACAGTTGAGTAATGTGGTTGATTGCTTGGAGTTAGAATCATGCAAGAGGTGAGAATGTATTAAATGATATTTTTGGTGGAACACCAAACTTAGAAGTTTTCATTCTTCCTCAAATTATTTTGGTGTGCAACACCAAACTTAGCTCCTTGCAATCCATACCAATTACTCAACATTTTTATTGAAAAGCTATGAAAAGAAACTACCTCAGGTTGGGTTGCCTCCCAACAAGCGCTCTTTTATTGTCATTAGCTTGACATCTTCATTTTTGCTTCAAGGAGGTTGAAAATCGCAGTGTCTCAGCTTGTCACCCCTCACTGTCAGCTTTCTCTGAGTGCCTTGATGTTCAATCTCCACATGCTCAAAAGAAAGAATTTGGTTGACAGTGTAATAATCTTCTGCTCCCTGCTGTTGGTATATTAATTGCACCTTATCACCCTTAGAAAATCCTTCAGTTGGGATTTTCTTGTTCTTCCACCCTTTGTGAGCCTTTTTCTTATTCTTCACCTTTTTCTTGCCTGTTGATCTTCCCTTCTTGGCAGTTACTTGAGTTGTGATGCCTTCCTTTCTGCTGATCACCCCTGCTTCCTTGTGAATCCCCTTTTCTTCTTGCATCTGTTTGTTTTTCTGTTCCAATTCCTCTTCAGTTGATTGCTTTGGAAGGGGATCATCACTCATTTTGCCTGTTTCTTCATCTTTTTGTTCTTCTGGAAAGACTTTCAGGATGATGCTCTCCTCATGCATCCTTAGAGTTAACTCTCCTTGCTCAATGTCCACAATGGCTCTAGCAGTGGCTAAAAATGGTCGACCAAGTATTATGGAGTCATTTCCATTTTCTGAAGAACCTAGGATTACAAAGTCTGCCGGATAGATGAACTTGCCAACCTTAACTAAAAGGTTCTCAATTAGCCCCTTAGGATAGACTATTGATTGATCCACCAATTCCAAAGACATCTCTGTTGGTTTTACTTCCTCTATGCCAAGCTTTTTCACTAGAGAGTATGGGATTAGATTTATGCTTGCTCCTAGATCGCACATCCCCTTGTTGATAAACAGGTTCCCAATAGTGCATGGTAAGAAGAATCCTCCAGGATCTTCAAGCTTGGGAGGAAGTCCCTTTTTGATGAGTGCACTACACTCTTCGCTAAGCATCACGGTTTCCTTCTCATTCCAACTTCTTTTCTTGTTGATGAGCTCTTTTAGAAACTTAGCATACAGGGGCATTTGCTCCAAAGCCTCTGCCAAAGGTATGTTGATTTCCAACTTCTTGAAAGTCTCAAGAAATTTGTGGAAGTGCAGGTCCTTTGTTTCCTTGTGGAATCTTTGTGGATAAGGTAGTGGTGGTGTTGAGCTCTTCACCACTTGATGCTGTTTTGGACTTGGTTCCTCCATGATTTGCTTGCCTTTCTTCAAATTCTGTGGCTTGTTGTCTTCCTCTGTGAACTTTTCTGAAGCATTTTTGCTTGTTATGTCCTTGTTGATGGCTTCATCCTTCTTTGTTGGCTCAGTGATATCTTCCATGAGCTCTTTGGCTGCTCCTTGGTTGCCATCTGTTAACACCCTTCCACTTCTTAGTTGCACCACCTTGCATTCTTCCTTTGGGTTGGGGATGGTGTCACTAGGTAGTGAACTTGATGGCTTCTCAACAGAGATCTTCTTAGAGATTTGTCCAATCTGCCTCTCTAGATTCTTCATGGAGGCTTCTTGATTCTTGGTGGTCAGTTCTTGGTTTTTCATCAGTTTTTCCATGAGCTGTTCTAGATGGGTGATTCTCTGTGAGTCTTGTGAGGTGGGTTGATTTTGGGGTGTTGATGGGTGAGGATAGGTGTTTTGGTTAGTTGGGTGGTTATTGGGTGGGTATTGGTTAGAATTTGGGTAGTTGTTTTGTGGTTTTCTGTATGAATTTTGGTTAGTGGTTGGCTGGGGGTTGTGGTTTGTGTTTTTCCAATTGTTTTGGCCTGTGTTTCTTTGCCATGGTTGTTGGTTTTGATTATGGTTGTCTCCCCATCTGAGGTTGGGATGATTCTTCCAAGATGGATTGTAAGTCTCTCCATAAACTTCATTTGTTCCCTGATTCTGGTTGTGCAAGTATTGAACCTGCTCTTGTTGTTGCTCCTCTTGAGTTTCTTCACTTTGTACCCAAGTGTTTGGAGGTTGGCTTGTGGTGCTCACTGCTGCCACTTGCAAGCCATCAATTCTCTTAGCCATTTGCTCAAATTGTTGTTGAATCTGTTGCTGCATCATCTTGTTTTGAGCTAAGATTGAATCAACTCCTTCCAACTCCATGACTCCTCTTCTTTGTGATGGTTGGCGTTGTCTTTGATGAGCAAAGAAATATTGGTTGTTGGCCACCATATCAATGAGGTTTCGAGCTTCCTCTGTGGTTTTCATGAGTTGTAGAGAGCCTCCGGCAGAGTGATCAAGAGCCTCTTGAGCTTTAAGAGTGAGGCCTTCATAGAAGTTTTGTAGCTTGTCCCACTCAGTGAACATCTCTGGTGGACACTTCCTCAATAGAGCCTTGTATCTCTCCCATGCTTCATATAAGCTCTCGGCCTCCAATTGAGTGAAGGTTTGAACCTCTGTCTTCAACCTTAGGACTCTTTGAGGTGGATAGAATTTGGCAAGGAACTTGCTCACCAAGTCATCCCAAGTGTTGATGCTTTCTTTTGGAAAGGTCTCTAGCCATTGAGTTGCTTTATCTCTAAGAGAGAATGGGAAGAGAAGCAACTTATAGCTATCAGGAGGTACACCATTTGTCTTCACTGTATCACAGATTCTCAAAAAGGTGGACAAATGTTGGTTTGGATCCTCCAAAGGTCCTCCTCCGAAAGAACAATTGTTTTGCACCAGAGTTATGAGTTGTGGCTTGAGTTCAAAGTTGTTGGCATTGACATTGGAAGGAAGAATGCTACTCCCACAATGTTTGGCATTAGCAAATGTGTATGAAGCCAAGACTCTTCTCTGTTGGTCATTGTTGGCTCCTCCTCCTGGCTGACTGGTATCTCCTTCCATATCTTGGAATTCCTCCTCAGATTCTTCTTCTTCTCCAACAATATTCTTCCCTCTTTCTGCTCTTCTTATTCTCCGAAGAGTCCTTGGATCAATTTCAGAAATGATAGGAGAGGATCTCCCTATACCTGACATACAAACACACAAACCCAGAGAGTTAACAAAACTTCAATCTATTGCTAGAATGAGGTTTTGGTTAGTTTTAGCAAAAATTCAAACAGTTAGTGTATTAGTAGGAGTTAGAATAACAGAAAAGAAAGAGTGCTTAATCTAGACCTCCACTTCACTTAATCATTGTCAATCTATTTCAATCCCCGGCAATGGCGCCAAAAACTTGATGTGTGGAAAACGATCCAACACAAAACTCACCGGCAAGTGTACCGGGTCGCATCAAGTAATAATAACTCACATGAGTGAGGTCGATCCCACAGGGATTGAAGGATTGAGCAATTTTAGTTTAGTGGGTGATTTAGTCAAGCGAATCAAGTTTTGGTTGAGTGTTTTGTGTTTAACAGAAATTAAATGACAGTAAATGTAAAGGGGGAAAGGAGAAGTGCAGTAAAATAAAGAACAGAAGAGTAAAAGTGCAGAAACTTAAAGAGCAAGAAGGTAAATGACTGAAACTTAAAGTGCAAGAAACTTAAATCGCAGTAACTTAAATGGCAAGAAAGATAAATTGCTGGAAGATAAAAGAGGACTAAGGAATGGGATTGCAAGATCTAAACAAAGAAAAAGTAAATTGCAGTAATGAATGTAGCAGAAATTGAATTGGATGCAAACAGAAATCTAAACAGCAAGGAAATGAAAGTGCAGTAAAGGTTCACAGAAGAACCAAAAGTGATCTCAGGATCCCAAGGGCTTAGGTAGCAGAGCCTAAAACCCAATTTCCTTCCCAGATCTGAAGTTGCTAAGCAATTGACAGAAAATGAAAGAAGAAGCAATAGAAGAACAGAATTCAAAGTGAATTATGCAGCAAACAAATTTAAACAGAGCTAGAATGGGAATTGGGACAGAATTTCCCCAATTTCACACATCCACAACTCAGAAGACAGAAGAGTAGAATTGCCCAAGGGAATTGAGGAAGGAGATCAATCAATTCTCCCTTGATCCTCTGAAGTCTCGGCCAATTCTCTCAAGAACAATTCCAAGAGAGTCAAAGCTCCAAAGGAATGTGAAAGTGAAAATTCTAAAGCCAAGGTAAAAGTAAAAATTCTAAAGTGAGCATAAAAGTAGCTAAAAGGTTCTAATTACATCAAACTAACTACTATTTATACACTTTCTATTCTTGGATTTTGGGATTTGGATGGGCTTTTGGATTGGTGAAGAAATGAATTCAAATTAAATTTTAATTTGAATTTTTGGCCCAAAATCCACTCCCAGGAGGCTGCCCTGCCCTTGTGGAGGGCAGGGCAGAAAATTGATGCTTGGGCTAGCAATTGGTGCGGCCATGATGCATGTTGGTGCAAGTTTGGTGCGCCCTTGGTGCGCCAGAGGCTGCTCTGCCCGCGCCAAGGGCAGGGCGGGAAAGCTGCTGCGCCAGAACGTGATGCATGCGTGCGCTTGGTGCTGCCAGGATTGAGAGGCGCGCGTGCGCGTGCTGCACGTTGATGCGTGGATGATGCCAGATTTGAGGAGCGCGCGTGCGCGCGAAGCAAGTTGACGCGTGGATGCTCCCTGCCCGCGCCAAGGGCAGGGCAGGAATGGTTTGGTGCGCCAGGAAGCAAAGTTGGTGCGCCAAGGTCTTGCGTGTGATGCGCCAATTTCAAATGCTGCCCCGCCCGCGCCAAGGGCAGGGCAAGGTTCCCAATCTCATGGCCCGTGTTCGAATCTGGTGGCTTGCAAACACGCTACTTTTTCTTTTGATTCTTTGGCACGCTAGTGGGTGTTAGAGCTTGGCTTCTTCATGGTCCCTTGTTCGAAACTTGTGGCTTGCATGGGTGTCATTTTCCTTTGAATTTCTTTCCTCATGGAGCCCGATCCTGCTCTCCACAAGGGCAGGGCAGAGTTTGCTTCTCTTGGCTCCAAGGCACCATTTTGTGCTCTGCCCTTGGAGTGGGCAGGGCAAGGTTGCCTTGTCTTGGTTTGGTTACTTGATGCTGCCCTCCTAGAGGGCATTCTGCCCTTGTGGAGGGCAAGGTTGCTTCCCCATTATAATGCGGCACGCCTCCTCTTGATTCGGCCACGCTTTTCTTTCTTTGGCTACACTTCTTATGCCACGCTTTCTATTTTCTTTTCTTTTCTTCACCTAAAATAAACCAAACAACCACTCAAAGCATCACTAAATTCAAGAGGCTTATAAATCAATTAAAATGCAATTAAAATTAGCTTAAACCTCATGATTTATCATTAATTTCATAGTGGTTGCTTGATTTAGAGAAGTTATGCATTTTCACTCCAAATCACTAACTTAGGATGCAAGAAAGTGCATAAATGCTAACAAAACAAGTGAAATTAGCTTGAAAAATGGGTATATGATGACTTGTCATCACAAAACCAAACTTAAACCTTGCTTGTCCCCAAGCAAGCATCAAAACTAAGAGTAAATGATATGAATAAGAAAAGAACATAAATCCTTATTATGCAGATAGCAGAACTTCAATTTATGGGGCATTTATGCAGACAATGATACTCACTTATTGTTGCTGCTGCATAATACACATTTTGCATCCAAGGTTTGCTAAACTTGCTGTTATAAGACTCTCCTTTTGATCACTCCCTTGGTAACTTTTCTTGGGTCACAATGCTTTAACAAGCTTTTTATTCTTTTAGAGGTTTGGTGTTAAATGTTGCAGCTTAGCCTTTGGCTTCATTTTCTTTTATTTTGCTCAACATCTTTCCACCACAGACACTTAGTTCACTAATTCTTCCTAGGATCATTGATGCCCAGCATCTCTTTGTATCACTAAGTGCTTTGTATCTAAGTTGCTCTTTATTGTGGATTTTCAATTGGCCATCCCAAATCAGTTGATCTAAGTGACCGGGTTTCAAAATACCCCTTAGAATTTACTCATCCAAGCAGATCTCAGTACAAGAACACCACAGGCATTTGTCCTAAGGTCCAAACCATTGGTGTCCAACCTTTATTCTTTGTTTTTCTTGCCATTTTGGCTTTTTCTTTCTTCCTTTTCTTTCTGTTTTTGTTACCAAGGGTGCTTCATTATTGATAAAGGTCTATGTAATAGCAAGCTAACTTATAATTGACTGAGAATGATATCATGCAACATTTATTTCATGAGTTATACATTTAATCAAACACATGTGCCACCACCAACTTCCATTCATACTCATGCAACATTGGATTTTTCTCTTTTCAATTCAAACCAAACTCTTTTATTTAAGCATATGGGACACAAGGCAAAATTTAAATCTGAGTGATGGATACAAGCATTATGCAGACTTATCATTTTCACAAACAATTTCACTTGCAACTAGATGAACACTTTAGCAAGGCATATAATGGTTTCCAAATTCAAAATATCACACAGCAGCAAGAGTTAAGTTCAGATACAACCTTTGAAGTTGCAGCCCTTTGATTTTTCTTTCTGCTGTGTTCCCTTTGAGTTAAAATGCATAGTGTCTTCAATTATTGACTCTTATCCTGCATAATCCTCAAAGTTGCTTGCTTCTCAAGTTCTTGATTATACGGTTAGTATGTTCAATACTGAGTGTGGCTTCTGAATTTGTTTTGGTGTGTGAACACCAAACTTAGTTGTTTTGCCACTGTCTCAGATGTACAAAGTTAACCATATTTGAAACCATGTATCCTTGCTAAAGGTTAATGGATTTAAAGCTAGAAAACAATTTAACAGTTGAGTAATGTGGTTGATTGCTTGGAGTTAGAATCATGCAAGAGGTGAGAATGTATTAAATGATATTTTTGGTGGAACACCAAACTTAGAAGTTTTCATTCTTCCTCAAATTGTTTTGGTGTGCAACACCAAACTTAGCTCCTTGCAATCCATACCAATTACTCAACATTTTTATTAAAAAGCTATGAAAAGAAACTACCTCAGGTTGGGTTGCCTCCCAACAAGCGCCCTTTTATTGTCATTAGCTTGACATCTTCATTTTTGCTTCAAGGAGGTTGAAAATCGCAGTGTCTCAGCTTGTCACCCCTCACTGTCAGCTTTCTCTGAGTGCCTTGATGTTCAATCTCCACATGCTCAAAAGAAAGAATTTGGTTGACAGTGTAATAATCTTCTGCTCCCTGCTGTTGGTATATTAATTGCACCTTATCACCCTTAGAAAATCCTTCAGTTGGGATTTTCTTGTTCTTCCACCCTTTGTGAGCCTTTTTCTTATTCTTCACCTTTTTCTTGCCTGTTGATCTTCCCTTCTTGGCAGTTACTTGAGTTGTGATGCCTTCCTTTCTGCTGATCACCCCTGCTTCCTTGTGAATCCCCTTTTCTTCTTGCATCTGTTTGTTTTTCTGTTCCAATTCCTCTTCAGTTGATTGCTTTGGAAGGGGATCATCACTCATTTTGCCTGTTTCTTCATCTTTTTGTTCTTCTGGAAAGACTTTCAGGATGATGCTCTCCTCATGCATCCTTAGAGTTAACTCTCCTTGCTCAATGTCCACAATGGCTCTAGCAGTGGCTAAAAATGGTCGACCAAGTATTATGGAGTCATTTCCATTTTCTGAAGAACCTAGGATTACAAAGTCTGCCGGATAGATGAACTTGCCAACCTTAACTAAAAGGTTCTCAATTAGCCCCTTAGGATAGACTATTGATTGATCCACCAATTCCAAAGACATCTCTGTTGGTTTTACTTCCTCTATGCCAAGCTTTTTCACTAGAGAGTATGGGATTAGATTTATGCTTGCTCCTAGATCGCACATCCCCTTGTTGATAAACAGGTTCCCAATAGTGCATGGTAAGAAGAATCCTCCAGGATCTTCAAGCTTGGGAGGAAGTCCCTTTTTGATGAGTGCACTACACTCTTCGCTAAGCATCACGGTTTCCTTCTCATTCAAACTTCTTTTCTTGTTGATGAGCTCTTTTAGAAACTTAGCATACAGGGGCATTTGCTCCAAAGCCTCTGCCAAAGGTATGTTGATTTCCAACTTCTTGAAAGTCTCAAGAAATTTGTGGAAGTGCAGGTCCTTTGTTTCCTTGTGGAATCTTTGTGGATAAGGTAGTGGTGGTGTTGAGCTCTTCACCACTTGATGCTGTTTTGGACTTGGTTCCTCCATGATTTGCTTGCCTTTCTTCAAATTCTGTGGCTTGTTGTCTTCCTCTGTGAGCTTTTCTGAAGCATTTTTGCTTGTTATGTCCTTGTTGATGGCTTCATCCTTCTTTGTTGGCTCAGTGATATCTTCCATGAGCTCTTTGGCTGCTCCTTGGTTGCCATCTGTTAACACCCTTCCACTTCTTAGTTGCACCACCTTGCATTCTTCCTTTGGGTTGGGGATGGTGTCACTAGGTAGTGAACTTGATGGCTTCTCAACAGAGATCTTCTTAGAGATTTGTCCAATCTGCCTCTCTAGATTCTTCATGGAGGCTTCTTGATTCTTGGTGGTCAGTTCTTGGTTTTTTATCAGTTTTTCCATGAGCTGTTCTAGATGGGTGATTCTCTGTGAGTCTTGTGAGGTGGGTTGATTTTGGGGTGTTGATGGGTGAGGATAGGTGTTTTGGTTAGTTGGGTGGTTATTGGGTGGGTATTGGTTAGAATTTGGGTAGTTATTTTGTGGTTTTCTGTATGAATTTTGGTTAGTGGTTGGCTGGGGGTTGTGGTTTGTGTTTTTCCAATTGTTTTGGCCTGTGTTTCTTTGCCATGGTTGTTGGTTTTGATTATGGTTGTCTCCCCATCTGAGGTTGGGATGATTCTTCCAAGATGGATTGTAAGTCTCTCCATAAACTTCATTTGTTCCCTGATTCTGGTTGTGCAAGTATTGAACCTGCTCTTGTTGTTGCTCCTCTTGAGTTTCTTCACTTTGTACCCAAGTGTTTGGAGGTTGGCTTGTGGTGCTCACTGCTGCCACTTGCAAGCCATCAATTCTCTTAGCCATTTGCTCAAATTGTTGTTGAATCTGTTGCTGCATCATCTTGTTTTGAGCTAAGATTGAATCAACTCCTTCCAACTCCATGACTCCTCTTCTTTGTGATGGTTGGCGTTGTCTTTGATGAGCAAAGAAATATTGGTTGTTGGCCACCATATCAATGAGGTTTCGAGCTTCCTCTGTGGTTTTCATGAGTTGTAGAGAGCCTCCGGCAGAGTGATCAAGAGCCTCTTGAGCTTTAAGAGTGAGGCCTTCATAGAAGTTTTGTAGCTTGTCCCACTCAGTGAACATCTCTGGTGGACACTTCCTCAATAGAGCCTTGTATCTCTCCCATGCTTCATATAAGCTCTCGGCCTCCAATTGAGTGAAGGTTTGAACCTCTGTCTTCAACCTTAGGACTCTTTGAGGTGGATAGAATTTGGCAAGGAACTTGCTCACCAAGTCATCCCAAGTGTTGATGCTTTCTTTTGGAAAGGTCTCTAGCCATTGAGTTGCTTTATCTCTAAGAGAGAATGGGAAGAGAAGCAACTTATAGCTATCAGGAGGTACACCATTTGTCTTCACTGTATCACAGATTCTCAAAAAGGTGGACAAATGTTGGTTTGGATCCTCCAAAGGTCCTCCTCCGAAAGAACAATTGTTTTGCACCAGAGTTATGAGTTGTGGCTTGAGTTCAAAGTTGTTGGCATTGACATTGGAAGGAAGAATGCTACTCCCACAATGTTTGGCATTAGCAAATGTGTATGAAGCCAAGACTCTTCTCTGTTGGTCATTGTTGGCTCCTCCTCCTGGCTGACTGGTATCTCCTTCCATATCTTGGAATTCCTCCTCAGATTCTTCTTCTTCTCCAACAATATTCTTCCCTCTTTCTGCTCTTCTTATTCTCCGAAGAGTCCTTGGATCAATTTCAGAAATGATAGGAGAGGATCTCCCTATACCTGACATACAAACACACAAACCCAGAGAGTTAACAAAACTTCAATCTATTGCTAGAATGAGGTTTTGGTTAGTTTTAGCAAAAATTCAAACAGTTAGTGTATTAGTAGGAGTTAGAATAACAGAAAAGAAAGAGTGCTTAATCTAGACCTCCACTTCACTTAATCATTGTCAATCTATTTCAATCCCCGGCAATAGCGCCAAAAACTTGATGTGTGGAAAACGATCCAACACAAAACTCACCGGCAAGTGTACCGGGTCGCATCAAGTAATAATAACTCACATGAGTGAGGTCGATCCCACAGGGATTGAAGGATTGAGCAATTTTAGTTTAGTGGGTGATTTAGTCAAGCGAATCAAGTTTTGGTTGAGTGTTTTGTGTTTAACAGAAATTAAATGACAGTAAATGTAAAGGGGGAAAGGAGAAGTGCAGTAAAATAAAGAACAGAAGAGTAAAAGTGCAGAAACTTAAAGAGCAAGAAGGTAAATGACTGAAACTTAAAGTGCAAGAAACTTAAATCGCAGTAACTTAAATGGCAAGAAAGATAAATTGCTGGAAGATAAAAGAGGACTAAGGAATGGGATTGCAAGATCTAAACAAAGAAAAAGTAAATTGCAGTAATGAATGTAGCAGAAATTGAATTGGATGCAAACAGAAATCTAAACAGCAAGGAAATGAAAGTGCAGTAAAGGTTCACAGAAGAACCAAAAGTGATCTCAGGATCCCAAGGGCTTAGGTAGCAGAGCCTAAAACCCAATTTCCTTCCCAGATCTGAAGTTGCTAAGCAATTGACAGAAAATGAAAGAAGAAGCAATAGAAGAACAGAATTCAAAGTGAATTATGCAGCAAACAAATTTAAACAGAGCTAGAATGGGAATTGGGACAGAATTTCCCCAATTTCACACATCCACAACTCAGAAGACAGAAGAGTAGAATTGCCCAAGGGAATTGAGGAAGGAGATCAATCAATTCTCCCTTGATCCTCTGAAGTCTCGGCCAATTCTCTCAAGAACAATTCCAAGAGAGTCAAAGCTCCAAAGGAATGTGAAAGTGAAAATTCTAAAGCCAAGGTAAAAGTAAAAATTCAAAAGTGAGCATAAAAGTAGCTAAAAGGTTCTAATTACATCAAACTAACTACTATTTATACACTTTCTATTCTTGGATTTTGGGATTTGGATGGGCTTTTGGATTGGTGAAGAAATGAATTCAAATTAAATTTTAATTTGAATTTTTGGCCCAAAATCCACTCCCAGGAGGCTGCCCTGCCCTTGTGGAGGGCAGGGCAGAAAATTGATGCTTGGGCTAGCAATTGGTGCGGCCATGATGCATGTTGGTGCAAGTTTGGTGCGCCCTTGGTGCGCCAGAGGCTGCTCTGCCCGCGCCAAGGGCAGGGCGGGAAAGCTGCTGCGCCAGAACGTGATGCGTGCGTGCGCTTGGTGCTGCCAGGATTGAGAGGCGCGCGTGCGCGTGCTGCACGTTGATGCGTGGATGATGCCAGATTTGAGGAGCGCGCGTGCGCGCGAAGCAAGTTGACGCGTGGATGCTCCCTGCCCGCGCCAAGGGCAGGGCAGGAATGGTTTGGTGCGCCAGGAAGCAAAGTTGGTGCGCCAAGGTCTTGCGTGTGATGCGCCAATTTCAAATGCTGCCCTGCCCGCGCCAAGGGCAGGGCAAGGTTCCCAATCTCATGGCCCGTGTTCGAATCTGGTGGCTTGCAAACACGCTACTTTTTCTTTTGATTATTTGGCACGCTAGTGGGTGTTAGAGCTTGGCTTCTTCATGGTCCCTTGTTCGAAACTTGTGGCTTGCATGGGTGTCATTTTCCTTTGAATTTCTTTCCTCATGGAGCCCGATCCTGCTCTCCACAAGGGCAGGGCAGAGTTTGCTTCTCTTGGCTCCAAGGCACCATTTTGTGCTCTGCCCTTGGAGTGGGCAGGGCAAGGTTGCCTTGTCTTGGTTTGGTTACTTGATGCTGCCCTCCTAGAGGGCATTCTGCCCTTGTGGAGGGCAAGGTTGCTTCCCCATTATAATGCGGCACGCCTCCTCTTGATTCGGCCACGCTTTTCTTTCTTTGGCTACACTTCTTATGCCACGCTTTCTATTTTCTTTTCTTTTCTTCACCTAAAATAAACCAAACAACCACTCAAAGCATCACTAAATTCAAGAGGCTTATAAATCAATTAAAATGCAATTAAAATTAGCTTAAACCTCATGATTTATCATTAATTTCATAGTGGTTGCTTGATTTAGAGAAGTTATGCATTTTCACTCCAAATCACTAACTTAGGATGCAAGAAAGTGCATAAATGCTAACAAAACAAGTGAAATTAGCTTGAAAAATGGGTATATGATGACTTGTCATCACAACACCAAACTTAAACCTTGCTTGTCCCCAAGCAAGCATCAAAACTAAGAGTAAATGATATGAATAAGAAAAGAACATAAATCCTTATTATGCAAATAGCAGAACTTCAATTTATGGGGCATTTATGCAGACAATGATACTCACTTATTGTTGCTGCTGCATAATACACATTTTGCATCCAAGGTTTGCTAAACTTGCTGTTATAAGACTCTCCTTTTGATCACTCCCTTGGTAACTTTTCTTGGGTCACAATGCTTTAACAAGCTTTTTATTCTTTTAGAGGTTTGGTGTTAAATGTTGCAGCTTAGCCTTTGGCTTCATTTTCTTTTATTTTGCTCAACATCTTTCCACCACAGACACTTAGTTCACTAATTCTTCCTAGGATCATTGATGCCCAGCATCTCTTTGTATCACTAAGTGCTTTGTATCTAAGTTGCTCTTTATTGTGGATTTTCAATTGGCCATCCCAAATCAGTTGATCTAAGTGACCGGGTTTCAAAATACCCCTTAGAATTTACTCATCCAAGCAGATCTCAGTACAAGAACACCACAGGCATTTGTCCTAAGGTCCAAACCATTGGTGTCCAACCTTTATTCTTTGTTTTTCTTGCCATTTTGGCTTTTTCTTTCTTCCTTTTCTTTCTGTTTTTGTTACCAAGGGTGCTTCATTATTGATAAAGGTCTATGTAATAGCAAGCTAACTTATAATTGACTGAGAATGATATCATGCAACATTTATTTCATGAGTTATACATTTAATCAAACACATGTGCCACCACCAACTTCCATTCATACTCATGCAACATTGGATTTTTCTCTTTTCAATTCAAACCAAACTCTTTTATTTAAGCATATGGGACACAAGGCAAAATTTAAATCTGAGTGATGGATACAAGCATTATGCAGACTTATCATTTTCACAAACAATTTCACTTGCAACTAGATGAACACTTTAGCAAGGCATATAATGGTTTCCAAATTCAAAATATCACACAGCAGCAAGAGTTAAGTTCAGATACAACCTTTGAAGTTGCAGCCCTTTGATTTTTCTTTCTGCTGTGTTCCCTTTGAGTTAAAATGCATAGTGTCTTCAATTATTGACTCTTGTCCTGCATAATCCTCAAAGTTGCTTGCTTCTCAAGCTCTTGATTATACGGTTAGTATGTTCAATACTGAGTGTGGCTTCTGAATTTGTTTTGGTGTGTGAACACCAAACTTAGTTGTTTTGCCACTATCTCAGATGTACAAAGTTAACCATATTTGAAACCATGTATCCTTGCTAAAGGTTAATGGATTTAAAGCTAGAAAACAATTTAACAGTTGAGTAATGTGGTTGATTGCTTGGAGTTAGAATCATGCAAGAGGTGAGAATGTATTAAATGATATTTTTTGTGGAACACCAAACTTAGAAGTTTTCATTCTTCCTCAAATTGTTTTGGTGTGCAACACCAAACTTAGCTCCTTGCAATCCATACCAATTACTCAACATTTTTATTGAAAAGCTATGAAAAGAAACTACCTCAGGTTGGGTTGCCTCCCAACAAGCGCTCTTTTATTGTCATTAGCTTGACATCTTCATTTTTGCTTCAAGGAGGTTGAAAATCGCAGTGTCTCAGCTTGTCACCCCTCACTGTCAGCTTTCTCTGAGTGCCTTGATGTTCAATCTCCACATGCTCAAAAGAAAGAATTTGGTTGACAGTGTAATAATCTTCTGCTCCCTGCTGTTGGTATATTAATTGCACCTTATCACCCTTAGAAAATCCTTCAGTTGGGATTTTCTTGTTCTTCCACCCTTTGTGAGCCTTTTTCTTATTCTTCACCTTTTTCTTGCCTGTTGATCTTCCCTTCTTGGCAGTTACTTGAGTTGTGATGCCTTCCTTTCTGCTGATCACCCCTGCTTCCTTGTGAATCCCCTTTTCTTCTTGCATCTGTTTGTTTTTCTGTTCCAATTCCTCTTCAGTTGATTGCTTTGGAAGGGGATCATCACTCATTTTGCCTGTTTCTTCATCTTTTGTTCTTCTGGAAAGACTTTCAGGATGATGCTCTCCTCATGCATCCTTAGAGTTAACTCTCCTTGCTCAATGTCCACAATGGCTCTAGCAGTGGCTAAAAATGGTCGACCAAGTATTATGGAGTCATTTCCATTTTCTGAAGAACCTAGGATTACAAAGTCTGCCGGATAGATGAACTTGCCAACCTTAACTAAAAGGTTCTCAATTAGCCCCTTAGGATAGACTATTGATTGATCCACCAATTCCAAAGACATCTCTGTTGGTTTTACTTCCTCTATGCCAAGCTTTTTCACTAGAGAGTATGGGATTAGATTTATGCTTGCTCCTAGATCGCACATCCCCTTGTTGATAAACAGGTTCCCAATAGTGCATGGTAAGAAGAATCCTCCAGGATCTTCAAGCTTGGGAGGAAGTCCCTTTTTGATGAGTGCACTACACTCTTCGCTAAGCATCACGGTTTCCTTCTCATTCCAACTTCTTTTCTTGTTGATGAGCTCTTTTAGAAACTTAGCATACAGGGGCATTTGCTCCAAAGCCTCTGCCAAAGGTATGTTGATTTCCAACTTCTTGAAAGTCTCAAGAAATTTGTGGAAGTGCAGGTCCTTTGTTTCCTTGTGGAATCTTTGTGGATAAGGTAGTGGTGGTGTTGAGCTCTTCACCACTTGATGCTGTTTTGGACTTGGTTCCTCCATGATTTGCTTGCCTTTCTTCAAATTCTGTGGCTTGTTGTCTTCCTCTGTGAACTTTTCTGAAGCATTTTTGCTTGTTATGTCCTTGTTGATGGCTTCATCCTTCTTTGTTGGCTCAGTGATATCTTCCATGAGCTCTTTGGCTGCTCCTTGGTTGCCATCTGTTAACACCCTTCCACTTCTTAGTTGCACCACCTTGCATTCTTCCTTTGGGTTGGGGATGGTGTCACTAGGTAGTGAACTTGATGGCTTCTCAACAGAGATCTTCTTAGAGATTTGTCCAATCTGCCTCTCTAGATTCTTCATGGAGGCTTCTTGATTCTTGGTGGTCAGTTCTTGGTTTTTCATCAGTTTTTCCATGAGCTGTTCTAGATGGGTGATTCTCTGTGAGTCTTGTGAGGTGGGTTGATTTTGGGGTGTTGATGGGTGAGGATAGGTGTTTTGGTTAGTTGGGTGGTTATTGGGTGGGTATTGGTTAGAATTTGGGTAGTTGTTTTGTGGTTTTCTGTATGAATTTTGGTTAGTGGTTGGCTGGGGGTTGTGGTTTGTGTTTTTCCAATTGTTTTGGCCTGTGTTTCTTTGCCATGGTTGTTGGTTTTGATTATGGTTGTCTCCCCATCTGAGGTTGGGATGATTCTTCCAAGATGGATTGTAAGTCTCTCCATAAACTTCATTTGTTCCCTGATTCTGGTTGTGCAAGTATTGAACCTGCTCTTGTTGTTGCTCCTCTTGAGTTTCTTCACTTTGTACCCAAGTGTTTGGAGGTTGGCTTGTGGTGCTCACTGCTGCCACTTGCAAGCCATCAATTCTCTTAGCCATTTGCTCAAATTGTTGTTGAATCTGTTGCTGCATCATCTTGTTTTGAGCTAAGATTGAATCAACTCCTTCCAACTCCATGACTCCTCTTCTTTGTGATGGTTGGCGTTGTCTTTGATGAGCAAAGAAATATTGGTTGTTGGCCACCATATCAATGAGGTTTCGAGCTTCCTCTGTGGTTTTCATGAGTTGTAGAGAGCCTCCGGCAGAGTGATCAAGAGCCTCTTGAGCTTTAAGAGTGAGGCCTTCATAGAAGTTTTGTAGCTTGTCCCACTCAGTGAACATCTCTGGTGGACACTTCCTCAATAGAGCCTTGTATCTCTCCCATGCTTCATATAAGCTCTCGGCCTCCAATTGAGTGAAGGTTTGAACCTCTGTCTTCAACCTTAGGACTCTTTGAGGTGGATAGAATTTGGCAAGGAACTTGCTCACCAAGTCATCCCAAGTGTTGATGCTTTCTTTTGGAAAGGTCTCTAGCCATTGAGTTGCTTTATCTCTAAGAGAGAATGGGAAGAGAAGCAACTTATAGCTATCAGGAGGTACACCATTTGTCTTCACTGTATCACAGATTCTCAAAAAGGTGGACAAATGTTGGTTTGGATCCTCCAAAGGTCCTCCTCCGAAAGAACAATTGTTTTGCACCAGAGTTATGAGTTGTGGCTTGAGTTCAAAGTTGTTGGCATTGACATTGGGAGGAAGAATGCTACTCCCACAATGTTTGGCATTAGCAAATGTGTATGAAGCCAAGACTCTTCTCTGTTGGTCATTGTTGGCTCCTCCTCCTGGCTGACTGGTATCTCCTTCCATATCTTGGAATTCCTCCTCAGATTCTTCTTCTTCTCCAACAATATTCTTCCCTCTTTCTGCTCTTCTTATTCTCCGAAGAGTCCTTGGATCAATTTCAGAAATGATAGGAGAGGATCTCCCTATACCTGACATACAAACACACAAACCCAGAGAGTTAACAAAACTTCAATCTATTGCTAGAATGAGGTTTTGGTTAGTTTTAGCAAAAATTCAAACAGTTAGTGTATTAGTAGGAGTTAGAATAACAGAAAAGAAAGAGTGCTTAATCTAGACCTCCACTTCACTTAATCATTGTCAATCTATTTCAATCCCCGGCAATGGCGCCAAAAACTTGATGTGTGGAAAACGATCCAACACAAAACTCACCGGCAAGTGTACCGGGTCGCATCAAGTAATAATAACTCACATGAGTGAGGTCGATCCCACAGGGATTGAAGGATTGAGCAATTTTAGTTTAGTGGGTGATTTAGTCAAGCGAATCAAGTTTTGGTTGAGTGTTTTGTGTTTAACAGAAATTAAATGACAGTAAATGTAAAGGGGGAAAGGAGAAGTGCAGTAAAATAAAGAACAGAAGAGTAAAAGTGCAGAAACTTAAAGAGCAAGAAGGTAAATGACTGAAACTTAAAGTGCAAGAAACTTAAATCGCAGTAACTTAAATGGCAAGAAAGATAAATTGCTGGAAGATAAAAGAGGACTAAGGAATGGGATTGCAAGATCTAAACAAAGAAAAAGTAAATTGCAGTAATGAATGTAGCAGAAATTGAATTGGATGCAAACAGAAATCTAAACAGCAAGGAAATGAAAGTGCAGTAAAGGTTCACAGAAGAACCAAAAGTGATCTCAGGATCCCAAGGGCTTAGGTAGCAGAGCCTAAAACCCAATTTCCTTCCCAGATCTGAAGTTGCTAAGCAATTGACAGAAAATGAAAGAAGAAGCAATAGAAGAACAGAATTCAAAGTGAATTATGCAGCAAACAAATTTAAACAGAGCTAGAATGGGAATTGGGACAGAATTTCCCCAATTTCACACATCCACAACTCAGAAGACAGAAGAGTAGAATTGCCCAAGGGAATTGAGGAAGGAGATCAATCAATTCTCCCTTGATCCTCTGAAGTCTCGGCCAATTCTCTCAAGAACAATTCCAAGAGAGTCAAAGCTCCAAAGGAATGTGAAAGTGAAAATTCTAAAGCCAAGGTAAAAGTAAAAATTCAAAAGTGAGCATAAAAGTAGCTAAAAGGTTCTAATTACATCAAACTAACTACTATTTATACACTTTCTATTCTTGGATTTTGGGATTTGGATGGGCTTTTGGATTGGTGAAGAAATGAATTCAAATTAAATTTTAATTTGAATTTTTGGCCCAAAATCCACTCCCAGGAGGCTGCCCTGCCCTTGTGGAGGGCAGGGCAGAAAATTGATGCTTGGGCTAGCAATTGGTGCGGCCATGATGCATGTTGGTGCAAGTTTGGTGCGCCCTTGGTGCGCCAGAGGCTGCTCTGCCCGCGCCAAGGGCAGGGCGGGAAAGCTGCTGTGCCAGAACGTGATGCGTGCGTGCGCTTGGTGCTGCCAGGATTGAGAGGCGCGCGTGCGCATGCTGCACGTTGATGCGTGGATGATGCCAGATTTGAGGAGCGCGCGTGCGCGCGAAGCAAGTTGACGCGTGGATGCTCCCTGCCCGCGCCAAGGGCAGGGCAGGAATGGTTTGGTGCGCCAGGAAGCAAAGTTGGTGCGCCAAGGTCTTGCGTGTGATGCGCCAATTTCAAATGCTGCCCTGCCCGCGCCAAGGGCAGGGCAAGGTTCCCAATCTCATGGCCCGTGTTCGAATCTGGTGGCTTGCAAACACGCTACTTTTTCTTTTGATTCTTTGGCACGCTAGTGGGTGTTAGAGCTTGGCTTCTTCATGGTCCCTTGTTCGAAACTTGTGGCTTGCATGGGTGTCATTTTCCTTTGAATTTCTTTCCTCATGGAGCCCGATCCTGCTCTCCACAAGGGCAGGGCAGAGTTTGCTTCTCTTTGCTCCAAGGCACCATTTTGTGCTCTGCCCTTGGAGTGGGCAGGGCAAGGTTGCCTTGTCTTGGTTTGGTTACTTGATGCTGCCCTCCTAGAGGGCATTCTGCCCTTGTGGAGGGCAAGGTTGCTTCCCCATTATAATGCGGCACGCCTCCTCTTGATTCGGCCACGCTTTTCTTTCTTTGGCTACACTTCTTATGCCACGCTTTCTATTTTCTTTTCTTTTCTTCACCTAAAATAAACCAAACAACCACTCAAAGCATCACTAAATTCAAGAGGCTTATAAATCAATTAAAATGCAATTAAAATTAGCTTAAACCTCATGATTTATCATTAATTTCATAGTGGTTGCTTGATTTAGAGAAGTTATGCATTTTCACTCCAAATCACTAACTTAGGATGCAAGAAAGTGCATAAATGCTAACAAAACAAGTGAAATTAGCTTGAAAAATGGGTATATGATGACTTGTCATCATGTTGCATTTGTGAGGTCATGTGCCATCATCGGCGCGTGCGCGCATGGTACGCGTGCGCGTCCTTGGCCTGTTTCGCAATGTGCGCGCGAGCGCCTTGTGCGCGTGCGCGTGCATGGCTGACTTGCTTCTTTGACTTTTTATGCTTCTCTCCACTTGTATGCTTCCTTCCTTGCTTCCTTTGATCCATGCCTAGCCTATTTCATCCTGAGATTACTAACAAACATATCAAGGCATCTTATGGAATCAAAGAGGAAATAGGATTCATCAAAATAAGGCTTAAAAAGCATTTTTTTACACTTAAGCACAAATACGGGAGAGATAGCAAAATCATGCTAATTCCTAGGCTAAATGTGACAAAAGGTTATCAAAATATTCTAAACTCAATACAAAACAAACCGTCAAATTGGGGTTTGTCACCTGCCCTCCACAAGGGCAGGGCAGCATCCTACAGCATCACACACACCAAGCCCGCACGCAATGAGCCGCACGCAATGAGCCGCACGCACCATTTCCTGCTCTGCCCTCCACAAGGGCAGGGCAGCCTCCTGGGAGCTACTTCCTCATGGGCTGAAATTGGATTAAAAATCCAATTAAATTCATTTCTTCACCAAATCAAAAGCCCATCCAAATTCCAAAATCCAAGAATAGAAAGTGTATAAATAGGAGATAGTTTGATGAAATTAGGACCTTCTTTTTACTTTGGATTGAGAGCTTCTTTTGATTTTAGAATTTTGATATTTTGAAACTTTATTTTCTCTGAGAGCTTTGAACTGAGATTTGAGAGAATTGGGGAGGAGAATTGATCTCTCTTCTTCCTTGTTCTAGCTTGAGCATTTTTACTTTTCTTGTTTGAATCTTGGATGTGAAGAATTGAGGAATTTCTGTCTCAATCTCCATTTAAGATCTCTTTGATTTCTCTACTGCATAATTGAGTTGAATCCCAATTCCTTTACTACTTCCTTTTTAATTTCTTGTCAATTGCTTTGTGAATTTGGATCTGAGAAGGCAATTGAGATCTAGACTTTGCTATCTAGTCTCTGGAGTCCTGAGATCCCATTTTCCTTTTGGTTCTTCTGTGAACCCCTGCTGCAATTTAATTTCCCTTTCTATTTGAGATCTGCTGAACTCAAATCATCTTTTGCTTTGATAATTGTTGCAATCTAATTTCCCTTACTTGAATTCTGAAATCCCAATCCTCAAATCCCTTTTCCATTCAAGCAATTTATATTTCTTGCACTTTAAGTTACCGCAATTTACATTTCTTGCACTTTAAGTTTCAGTCATTTTAATTTCTTGTTCTTTAAGATTCAGCACCTTTACTTTCAGTTCTCTTTAATTTCTGCAATTCTTCCCTCCCCCTTTACATTTTCTGTCATTTACTTACTGTTGGATACAAAATCACTCAACCAAAACTTGATCCGCTTGACTAAATCAACCACTAAACTAAAATTGCTCAATCCTTCAATCCCTGTGGGATCGACCTCACTCCCGTGAGTTTTATTACTTGATGCGACCCGGTACACTTGCCGGTGAGTTTTGTGTTGGATCGTTTTCCACACATCACCCATCAATCTCAGAGGAGGAAAAGATCCTAGCCATATCAAGTCAGGATCAAGGATGAATGACCTCCATAATAAATTACCTCAAGTCAGAGACACTCCCTACAGATAAAAAGGAGGCAAAGAGACTGATACAAGAGGCACAGTACTACACCATAATAGGCGACATCTTGTATAGGAGAGGGATTTCAACACCCCTCCTAAAATGTGTACCAACTTCTAATACAAGGGAAGTCCTAGAAGAAGTACACAGCGGCATGTGCGGCAATCATTTGGGGGCACGAGCTCTCTCTAAAAAGGTACTTTAGGTAGGATTCTTTTAGCCGACCCTACAAAAGGAAGCAATCGAGGTTGTTAGGGCATGCCCACCATGTCAAAAGCATGCTAATTTCCACATCGCCCCACCAGAGGAGCTCATTAGCGTAACATTACCTTGGCCTTTTGCAAAGTGGGGACTCGACCTCCTCGGACCCTTTCCCCAAGGATCAGGACAAGTCAAATTCCTCATTGTAGGGGTAGATTACTTTGCAAAATGGATTGAGGCAGAACCCCTAGCTAATGCCACGGCTCAAAGAAGTCAAAAATTCTTATACAGAAATATTGTTACAAGGTTTGGGGTTTCTTACTCTATCACCACAGATAATGGCACTCAATTCACGGACGCAGGTTTTAGAAAGTTGGTAGATGACTTAAAAATAAAGCACCAATTCACATCCGTAGAACACCCCAAGCTAATGTACAAGTAGAGGCCGCCAACAAAGTCATACTAGCTGGGTTAAAACAAAGACTACAGGATGCAAAGGGAGCCTGGGATGAAGAGCTCCCACAAGTTTTATGGGCATATCAGACAACTCCACACTCCACAACAAGGGAATCACCCTTCCGATTGGCTTATGAAATGGAGGCAATGATCCCAGTAAAAATAAAAAAAGGATCCCCCAGAATGATCTGCTACAATGAAGAGGTCAACTCCCAACTTCAAAGGGAAGAACTCGACCTACTTCCAAAACTCCAAGAAAGAGCTCGGATTAGGGAGGAAGCATTAAAACGTCGAATGGCCTCAAGATACAATCGGAAAGTAGTTCAGTGAAGTTTTGCCAACAACGATCTCATCCTATTCCAAAATGACATCGGCACAGGTTGACCAGGAGAAGGAAAGCTAGCAGCTAACTGGAAATGACCTTACCGAGTTATAGAGGTATTAGGAAAAGGCTACTATAAGGTGTCCGACCTCGAGGGGTGAGAGCTGCCAAGGTCATGGCACGCCTGCAACCTAAGAAGGTATTATAGTTAGAAGGTAATAAAGATCTTAGGTCAAGGTGCACTCTTTTTCCTGAAAAGATTTTTTAACAAGGCACCAAGCCAAGATCTACAAAATTAGCTAACTTAGAAGGGTAAGCACCCACATGTATATATTTTCTTTTTGCCTATATGCTTATTGTTTATTTGAATAAAACTCTCCAGATTTTCTACAAATTCTCTTTACCAAGACGCATTAATCTTAATGCAAAATTCATCGCCCGATTACAAAGCTACAGGTCGGCAAGGTGAAACCAAATTCAGCGCCCAATCATGACAAAGTCAACGAAATGAAAACCGAATTCATCGTCCGATTTCGATAAAGGTCGGCCAAGTGAGAACCAAACTCACTGCCCAATTTCTACAAATTTGGCAAGATGAAAAGAGATAAAAACAGATTGATGCAAGAAGTTATAAAAAGTAATCCATAGAAAGAGGCCTGACGAGGTCTGAATAAAAATAGATTGCTAAAAATAACTTAGGATGGACCGACCAGAAGAAATCGGACCAAATCGACCAAAGCGACAAAAGTTATAAAAAGTTATCCATCGAAAGAGGCCTGACGAGGTCTGAGTAAAAATGGAACACTAAAAATAAGTTCAGAAGGACTGGCAAAAAGAAGTCGAACCAAATCAAAGCGACAAAAGTTATAAAAAGTAATCCATAGAAAAAGACCCGACGAGGTCTGATTAAAAATGGATTACTAAAAATAACTTAAGAAGAATCAACAAGAGAAGTCGGACAGACGAGAGCTACAGATCGGACCGACAAGAAAAGTCGGACCAACGAAAGCTACAACTCAAAATCGACAAAAAGCGTGCGCTAAAAAGGGACATGGTTTAGCCCAAAAAAAAAGCCACGGCCCCCACAACAAGGCTATTAAAATTGTTTAAGGCTAACTAAAAAGGTTCTACAAGAACACTAAAAAGTTGCTGGACAAATTAGCCCCAAAAATCAAACAGAAAGCAGACGAAAAATAAGGAACAATCAAGAAGAGGTCGGGCCACAAAGTGTGGACACTCCCCATAGATTCACAGAAATTGCAAAAATGCAAACAAACATATCAAGAGAAACAAAGCTACTATAATAAAAGCTCAGAAGGCCACCTGAAAAGTCAACCTTAAGGGTTCGAAAGTATTTGTTTTTCCTAAATAAAGTTGCTAACAAAAGCAACCAAAATGTCAGAGTCACACCAGACACAGTTATCAGGGTTTAAGAGCCCACAAATCAGGCTATACAAAATACATCAGAAAAGTCACAAGGGGTTCGAAGTCTCCTCAGTGGCAACATCCTGAGTTGTTGAGGGAGGAACAGTCTTTATGGGAATCGCATCTACAGTTCCGTCCTCTCGAGTTAAAATTTGGATGTCAGGATCAAATTCGGGATGGCTGGCCTCAGTAGCAGGAGCTGAGGAAGTCGCAGCAGTAGAACCTTTGACTGGCGGATTGGGAGGAGGACCTTCCTCTTCGTCATCATACGGGGCGGGAACTATCTTACCATCCTCTACCATATTATCCAGGCTGAAGAGTGTCAGGTCGAGTTCAGGAGCTAGAACTCGGACCTGTGCCTTTAAATTTTCATAAGCAGCCGTCACAAAATCTACCAGATGACCTTGGAGATCGGCGTAATTCGCAAGGGCAGATTCAAGCCTCTCTCTCTCAGTTCCAACACCTCGGCATAAGTACGGGTATAACTTTCCTTATATTTCTTCGCTGTCTCTTCAGCCAAGTTCGCAACCGCCTCAGCAGTGGTAGCTCGAGACTTCTCCTTCTCCAGGTCTAGTTCTAGCTTAATTACCCTAGCATCCAGCTCATCCTTCAAGCCCTTAACCCTATTGAAATTCGACTTGGCATCCTCAAGAAAAGCTTTTACGGGCATGGATTGGGGAGCCCTGAACAGTTCGGAATAAAGCTGCTCCCATATGGGACGTCCGAATACTGTTACTAGTAATAAAATTCAAATGATGAAAGATGGATACATCATTCATTAGAAGTCGACTAAAAGGAGCAATTTGATTATCCACAAACCCTACTACATCAAAGTCAGGGGCATCCAAATCGAAAGGCTCCACAATTTTCTGTTTTTTAGGAGGTGGACCAGCAATAGGAGAAGCACCAGCACCAGAGGTTGAATGGGGAGGGTCAGAAGGAACCACTCGAACTTGGGGAGTTGGGATAACTTTCCTCGACCCAGTAGTGTCCATGATCGGCTTCTTTAGAGAAGCTTGAGAAGATCCTTCCCCAGCATCCTTGGCTGAAATATTCTGAGCGGCAGTCGCCTTCTTGGCCTTACAAAAATGTTTCATTGAATCTGTAGAGTTCATCATCTCTGAAATAAGGAAAACAGCAAAATCAAGTCACAAGAAAGAAAGGTATAGATCGGCAAAACAAACAAGTAAACAAAGAAGAATTAAAAAGAAGTCGGCAACTACCCAATTCAGCTCGAAGAAGGGAAGGGTCCCCCAAGAACTTCTTCGTATCGAGATGAGGAGGGTTCCCCCCAATTCTCCTCTAATACATGCACAAAGGCCTGCTCAACTTCATCTCGACTTTCCCAGGAATACCTGGTCACTACTACATCCTTTTGCCAGCATAGATGGAAGGCAGGTTCATCATTCTCATCCAAAAAGAAGGGCCGAGCTCCCTCATCAGCTCAGACCTTGAAGTAGTAGTTCTTAAAATCCCTAAAAGATTCATCATACATGGAGAACACTTTCTTTTGTTGGAAAGCTCGGAAAGAAATCCAGGAAGCTTTCTTCTTAGCTACCCCAGGTTTGGTCAGAACAAAAGGATAAAGGAAGAGGGCTTGAGAAGGTCAGACATCTAGTTCTTGACACAACAATTGGAATATTTTTATGAAGCCCCAGGAGTTCAGATGGAGTTGAGAAGGAGCTACATTGCAAGCCCACAATAAGCCGATTTCAAAAGGTTAAAGGGAATGGTGATATTCAGTTGGCTAAAGAAGTAGTCATAGGCATAGAAGAAAGGCTACTCTCCCTTTGTCAAAGAAGGAAAGCTAACCCTCTCCTCAGGGTCAGGAAACACCAGCTGGTAATTTTTCTCTTGATCCCTATCACTACATATCCTATGATGCATCCTAAGACGCACACAATATTCAGAATCAACTAGAGAGACGCACATCAAAACAATAGAATCTAGCCAGTCGAATATGCCCTCCAGAACCTTAGTAAACATTGCGACAATGTTTTGGCGAGAAGACATAGGTCAACTATTCCTACAAAGAAGAGAAAAAAGGGGGTAACTACCGCACAGCTCGGACAAATATACAGATAACTCGAACAACGACGTATGAATACCAAGAGTCAGATACAGCAGTAAAAGGGAAACTCCAGGACTTACACCAATATCCAGGGGCACCCTTTAGAGGCAATAACAGGGCAAAGAACTCTGACAGAAGAAAAGCAACAGTCGAAAGCCTAAAATCCTAACACCTTTCCACAAGGAGATCAATACTTCTCAGGAAAATAATCATTCATACAAAAATAGCAAAGAAAACCATCGACATCAAACATCATCACAAAGATGCAACCTTTTTTCAAAGAAGAACAGTTTAAAGTACTTCAAGCTACAAACAGAAAAAGTTTACAGAAGACAAGTAAAAGGGGGAGAAACAAGCGATAAATCAAAAAAACCCTAGAACGGCATCAAGGCGCGTATTACAGCAACAATCAGGCACAACAACGCAGAAAGATTCAAACTTTCCAACACGAATCCAAACAAGGTCAAAACTTTTAAGCACAAGCATGCAGAGAAAACGATATGAAAAAAAGAGAGAAGAAGAAAAACCAACCTACAGAGGAAAGAGGACAATAATTGATCAGGGACTGAAGCAACGACCAAAATGACACCAAGAACAGAAGGGTAAGGAGAAAAAAGAAATTGTAGCGAGCAAGGAGAAGAGAAACTGAAAGAGGCTTTCAAATTCAAAAATAAGATACGAAGAGGGAAACAAAGGAAACGGCAAAGAGTTAATGAGTTTTTAACCTTCGCACATTCCCAAGAAAAGCGCAAAATGCACGTTGTAATTAAAATAGGAAACGTTCCGCATTCAAAGTCACTAATGGGAAGGTCTACGAAGGTCAACAAAATGCTCGAGCTCAACTTCTCCAAAAAGAGATCAAAAGTCCAAAAGGACATGACCTCGAAAGGAAAGACAGCGCTCAAGCAGGGGCACTGTTCATGCCCTGGGTCGAGCTGTACGACCCGGGCTGGTCAGAGATAAGTCGACCGACCTCTTCAAAGTCAGGCTCCCTGACCTCTTCTAAAAAGAGTTCGACCAAATCGACTAAAAGGCCCAAACAGGCCCAAACGAAAGGACACAGCCCAAATCTAAAGGCGGCAAAGCCTAAAGAAGGATGAGGCGGTTCCTCTTAAAGATAAGATGACTTCACTCAAAGATAAGATAAGATAACTATCTTATCTCCAGAAAGGTCATTCCCCGCTATTATAAATACACTGGAACACCCAGGTATAACTCATACTGTGATTCGACTAAAAACCTACCTAAGGCACGTGCTAACTTAAGCATCGGAGTCTCTTGCAAGTACCACCACCCTCCGGTGACGAAGGATCAACAGCACCACCAAGTCCAACAAGTCGGACACGTCAACTCCGGCCACCACCATAGATCTCGTCCAAGATCGACCTACAGTTTCAGGTAACCCTTGGAACACTACCATACATCACATACCATATACACAATCCATCAATAATTCATTCAGTTCATTTCTATCTTAAGGCCTTCTAGCCTAAGTTTTCACGTGACATTAAACATTAACTACAAGAAACCAAAATAGTACCTTAATCGATTCCTCCTTAAGCTCAAAACACCTTAAAAACCTCTCCTTTTACAAGCTCCAAGCTTCCAAATATCAATTCCTCAAGCTTAATCACCCGAATTTTATTCCAAACTGCCCAATTGAACTCCAAATCAACAAGAATATAATCTAATTCACACAATATCACTATAATCATCATATGGTTCACTAACTAAATGATTCAAAGGGTTCAACAGTTTCTTACCTTACCCACTGATTAATTAGACAAAATCTAGTGATTATCCACTACTAGAGTGCCCCTAAACCTTCAAAGTCATAAAATCTCTCAATTATCAAAACCCAAATCACGAACTGAAAAAGGGGGAACTAAGTGAGAAAATGTGATTTTCTTACCAAATTGTTTAGTGAGTTTTGTAGAGAATTCCAAGATAAACGATGGCCGCTGACAACTCGTCAATCAGAACTTCAAATTGAAAGTTACAAGAGTTTAAGTATTTGGGAAAAAAAGGATTCGTATGATTTTGTTATCCTTTTTCTTCCTCTACGTGAAATTCATTTTAAGGAAGGGAGAAGGTTGAATGCCTCGTTTATACACGAGGTCTTGGGCTTGGTTCGGGTCTGGTTTGGATCTGTTCTAATTAGTTCGATCTGTTGGCTCGTTTTTGGGTCAATTTTTTAAAAATTAGTGTCAAAATTCGTATTTTAATTATTTCTTCCATTCTAAACTATAAAATTTAATATTCTAATTTAATGAAATAATAATTAATTTATTGATTAATTAGTTACTAATTATTCGGGGTTTACATGTTACCTGCTTGCAACCGATATATCAGCCAGTGCAAGCCGCTGTTTTGGAATGGACACAAGAAAGGACATTCACTCCCACGCCCAAACAAATAACAAATCAAGCGGGCTATCCATCTCTTTGCAATCGTACCGCGATATACGGCACAGTGACCTACAAAGATGTGTGAGAAATGCTGACTGTAAGTGCTGATCTGCTCAAAATTTTGGAGTAGTGGTAGGTACTTTTAGATGAACTACTCACAACGGGTTTGTTGCCAAAAATTCGTCATGTTCTAGTTGACCAAAAAGTCCTGACTGCTATCGATATAACTGGTCACAACCTCCCCATCAATCGATAGGCCAAATATGTGTAACACGTCCTTCAATGTTACTGTAACCTCACTAGCTGGCAATACAAAAGAATGAGTCTCCGACCTCCACCTTTCCACAAGAGCAGATAGCAAGGCAGAATGCCCTCTAATCTGTCTCACTCTCAAGACATAGTAGAATCCTATTGTTCGTAAGATTTGGTCAACCGCTAGATGTCACATTTCTGGTGGATAAAGTTTATGCAGTAAAAAATTCCTGTTAACTTGGTACAGAATAGCCAAAAACAGAAAATAGAAAACAATTTCATAACATCCAAAATTTAAAATCAAAATTATATCCAAAAAATAAAATATAAATAACTACATAAAATTCAAAAAATTAATACAAAAATAATTACAGATAATTTGGTTTAGTGTTAATATTATTTATTCAAATTAATAAAATTAAAAAAACATTAAAATAGAAATTAAAAATAATTATATAAAACTTGAAAATTTGCATTTTTATATTTCTTTCTTTTATTAATATTAATAACTAGCAACTAGTACAAAATATAAATATTATAACATAAAATAAAATAAAACATAATTATAAAAATTTCAAAAAAATAATTTCTATTTATATTATTTATTAATTTTAACAATTACATCGTAAATTATATTATTTACTAAGTTCAAGAAAAATAATTTCTGACATAAAAGAAAATAAAAATATAATAACAAAAGTTCTAAAAGAAATTTGTCAATATTTTTATTCTTTATTAATTTTAATAACTACATATTATAACTAATTAAATTACAATAAATAAAATTATTAATATTATCAATGAAAAATAAACAAAAAGTATTTAAATAATTTAACTTATTACAAGTGCTAATAATAATAATATCAACTAAAATAACCACACTAAAAATAATAAATTCTAAATACTAAGCATTGAATTAATAAAGATAATAAACTTATCATATTAGACTGTCCTAAATAATTAATAACATGGTTCTGCTGTATCAGTATAATTACGAATCATAGTTACTAAATATACTATTCACTCTCACTCTCACCAAAACTTACCTTCTTTAATCACCTTCTTCCACTCTTAATATGTCTCAATCAATTTCAGATTCAAATGTTCATATGAAAAATGAAAAACGATGAATGCAAAGTTCCCTCTCCTCCTTTAAAGACACCATTGTGTCGTTGCATGCTGCAGTTTTCGGAGAAGATGTCTGTCGGATGCATAAAGACTAGGGTTAACACGTAGGGTGCGTGTTGTCCATTATGCGAGGCGATGGACGCATGGAAATGGATTCTATAAATCTTCAACACGCAGCGTGCGTGTTACACGGAACAAAACACATCACCATGGATCAGACACAAAGGTGTCTTGAGACCAAACGAGGAATCTCTGCTCTTTCAACACACAGGATACGTGTTACAAAAAGTGCGATATGTGGTCATGGATCAAATGTAAAGATGTCTTAGAACCAAGTGAGAAATCTTTGTTCTTTCAACACGTAGGATGCGTGTTGTCTCACTGGCTAATACATGGCGAATTTTTACTATGAATCTCTGTGCTGCAACACACAAGATGCATGTTGTGTCAATTACTCTGTAACTCCATCTTTATACAAAACACTCCAAAAAATAATATACAACAAAAACACTATATATTTATTCATATAAAAAATAATTTCTGTATATATAGACCAGGTCTATTTAATTTAAAGCCTTTGTTAATTTGATTTTTATACCATATATATTGCAATTTCTTTTTTGTTTTTAATGATGGTGAACGAACGATCGAGTAGACCACGGCATAGAAGTAATTGGGTGGGCTTCAGCATCATATTGTTGGAAATGTTAATAAGGTTCGTCAACTACAGCTACGAAGAAATGTGATTGATGTTCTCTCAAACTTTGTCATTATTGTTCGTTGCCTTTGTTTTTCCTTGCACCCTCGTTGGTCAAACCATGTGTAATAATTAACGCCTCTCTAATACATATGCTAGATTGCTAGGTGCATTTCTTTCATATGCATTTTTGTCACTCAGCATCTTATATTCTTCCCAGGGAATATTTGAAATGCGTCCTACTCCAAAGTCCAAATATACACTGTATGTTAAAAGCCAATATTTTTAGTAAAAAAATAAATTAGTTAGAATTTATTTATTAACTCAAATAATAAATATAAAAAATTTTAAAAAATTATTAGGTGATTAATATTTTTGTTTTATTTAAACCAATATTAATTAATCTATATTGATATTCCTAAAACTTTTAAAAATATATTAGTCACTTAACATTTTTCGGTATCAAATATAGGTTTTATACTACGGTACGATGATAAATTCATACGTACTGATACGTTTAAAATATAGACAAATAACAATAAGACATGTGGAATTTATTTTCCACGTCAGCATTTAAATTGTTTTTAAAAAATATATATTATATTACTACTTTTACTAAAACACCCTTTTAATTAAATAAAAATAAAAAATATTTTTTTTTTGTTTGATTTTATAAAAAGACTTAAATACCCTTTTTTGTATAGGTTAGATAAAAATTACTCTTTGAGATTAATTAAATTGTTTAATTTTATAGTTTTAAAATTTAAATAATCTAAAAAATAAAAATAAAAACACATTTAACAAAATTATTTGTCTCTTCATAAACCCTAATCAATCATTCATACAAAAAAATTAAATAAATTTAAAAAATACAAAACAAAATCACTTTGTTCTTTGGTTTGCTGGCTTCTCACCCAACCTTCATCTCTAATTGTCCATACAAAAAAAATGTCATCTGAAAAACTGAGAAAAAAAATAAAAGAAAAGAGCTTCAAGTCTTCATCTTCCTGGGTTTCTCATCAACACACTCTCAACGAAGGTCTCTCTCATTCCCAATTCTGAGACTTAAACTCTTTCTTCTCTCTCACTGCCACTAGAATCTCTCTCGGTCTCACTAGAGTCTCTACTCCTTCACCCTCACCGGCGTCTCGTTGCTCCTCTCGTCTTGTAGCCGGCGTTTCAACGTCTCGCGGCCTTCCTTGGGCTCCTCCTCACCGACGACAGAAGCAACTCGTCGGATCGTCGTCGCTCGTCGTCTTCTGGTTTCAAGTACTCGCCGTCGCGAGTCGCCGTTGATCGTGGACCGTCATAAGGTCGTCACTTGCTTCGTCGCTCGTCCTCTTCTGGGGTCGGGTCCTCTTCGTCATCGAGTCGTCGTTGGTAAGTCCATGCATCATCACTTCTCCTATTCTCCCTTTCCCAGATTCCCTTCTCCCTGTATTTTGAGATGATGTTGAATTGGTAATCAATTAATTTGTTAGTGATTGAATCTTGAATTTGTTGCTGCAGTGCTGAATAATCACCGAGTTTAATTTTTTTTCTTTGCTAAAAATCATCAGAGTTGGATTTGTTACTGATTATCATCGAACTTTGAATTTGTTGTTGTCTTGCTCAAACACCCCCTATTATGTTTTCTATGCACTACTTGTGCATGTTACAGTTTTCATATGACATGGCTTACAATTTGTTGCTATCTTGCTCAAACACCCCCTATTATATTTATCTCTACAGTTTTTATATTGTACATTGCTTCATGATTTCAGTTTGTTTTTGCATGATATACTTCAACTGATAGCTTATTTTCCCTGAATGAATTAAAATAAAAAACTGTAAACTGAACATATACCCCATTCGGGGATTTGGATCAAATAAAAGCAAACAAGCTAAACCCCCAATTGACAAAAGAAAAATACAGCCAGTCTTATTTCCATTCACATTTCACATATCTCTAAATTTTATAATATAGATAGAAGATAACTCAAATGGACATTTAGAATCGTAATGGTTCATATAACTTTAAAGAAGCCAGTAAATAACAACAAATTCAGAAATTAATAAATATGATAATGATAAAAGTAACAATTAAGAGAATATATGAATATGTAAACTTTTAACATTAAAAATGCAAAGAGATATTTTTTCTTCTTATGTGGCTAAAACATAATGCAATCGGATTACTAAATGTTCAAGCATCAAATACTAACTAAAGGTTAATGTTTCTCATTTGTATGGTCTAACTTCCTTGCTCACAACATACATACTCATATTGTACATTGCTTCATGATTTCAGTTTGTTTTTGCATGATATACTTCAACTGATAGCTCAGTGCACTTAGGAGGTTGTATTATAATATGTACAAATTGTCTTATTTCACAAAAATAGTTTTGCACTTAGTTGACTCGGTTAAGTAACAATAGAAGAAGGAAGTATGTAATGCATCAATCATAATAAAATAATGGCCTAATTAAGCAACAAGATCCATTAGTTTGCCTTAGGTTTCTTCAAATTTATTACCATGATAACATTCTGGGGTAAAAAGTAAGTGAAAGATTACCGTGCGATTTTATGTTCATCTGTCCTGTGTTAGTGGTTTTTTTCCTTGGTACTGTTCACTAATTTAGACAAGTGCCTTTCTCTAATATGCCTTCATTTTCAGGATTGTCACAATACACATATTTCATAACAATTTGATCACTAGTGAAAACTCATACAGCAAACTCTCTCTTGTTGATTTGAAGAGCTGTTTAATTTAGCCAACTCAGATTCAAGTGTCACTTCTCAGTACCAATTTAGCATTACCGATTTTGAACAGGTCCTATTCTCTTTTACTTACTGTATACAACTTTTCTAATATCTACTGTTTGCTTCCTAGTTTTGGTTGGCATTAAATTATCAAGGCCATTTTATTAAAATGTTCCTACAGGCTAGAGATCTTGTCTTGATATTGCTATGACTTCTTCGTATTGAGGTAAATATTTGTCATGGAATTTCGTAGCAGACAACACGTTAGTTTATTAGTTATGTATTTTTAGTTTTTTACTGACTTCTTTAAGTTCCTTTCCAGCAGTAGCATCTATAGCTGTAAAGACAGTTCTCATGATGTTTTATTTAACACAGTAATGATTGTGGGGGTATGGGTGGCAATCTAGATGACAAACTACAGGAAGACGTATAGTTATACAATAAATGTAATTTTCTTTTGCTAAAACAAAAAATAGTACTTCATTTTCTAATGTGTATGGTTTTGTTGATAACCTAAAATATTTATATTTTTTAGGTTAATGATGGTACAAGGATGCGACTTGCGTTGGATTTGATTCTAAGGCCCCACAACTTGATGCTGCATAATGTCATTGACTCTGCTACTAGGAATTACAACAAGTATAAACAAAAAGATTCAAACAAAAATTAAAAAATTGTAATTGTCATGTAGTCATGTTTAGTTTATATTAACTATTAAGAGTTGTTAGTTTCATCTCTTTTACTTAAAAAATTATTATGCGCTATATTTTTTATGGACTATTTTTGAAAATTAATGTTTCTTAGTCCAAACTGCATTATTTAGTTATATATATTACATTGAAATTTCATGATCTCCAATTTAGTTTTGCTACAAAGGTGCTTTGTTTGATGAACTTTGAAGATTTCTCCAATAAAAAATTGTTAAATGCTAATAATTATTTGTCATCCCCTTTTTTTCCCACTACTAATCTGGTTTAATTTAGCTTGAACTTATGATCTTTTGCATCTCATTCATCAAATCCAAAAAGGACACTAAATTGTCAATTAAGTATACAACTTCAGGTTTCAATGCATATTTCACCAAGATTTTCATTTATTCATGTCAAGATTTTAATTTTCAAGTTGCAAACTTATGCAGTCTATTATCTTGTACTAAATAAAAATTTTAACAGTTAGAAGTGGTGCAATATAACGGGAAAAGATAAAACATAGCAGCACATGCCAAATTTGTTTCTGCTTATGCTGCTAATTCTTCTTTCTTAAAGCTAATTCTTATTTATCATGTCAATTGATTAACTATATGACAAATTAATATTATTTATTCCTATCATAAATCATTAGATCATATGAGATTATTAATATCTGCTACTGCTAGCATATACTAGTAATGTAGTAATACATCCAAATGAAATTGATAAGGTATATACCACAACAAATTCAAAACATTACTCTACTAGATAAACTAGCTATAATATGTCTAAATCAGTGATCAGAAGATTTCTCAAAACTATTTTTGGATCTCATTGTGTACTCTGCAACAAGTCGAGCAACAGATGATGACTTATCCTCTAGCAATTTTGAAGCTGAATTATACTCTTCAATTAGCCCTGCATTAAATAAAGATACAAAGAAAATCAAAAAATGGAAAATCAAGTTACAACAAAGGTTTAGTGAATAATAAATAATAATAGGCACTTCTTAGTTCTTGCCTTAATGAATAAGCAAGACCATATCACTGTCAATAACAGAAGTGATTCTATGCGCAATGGTTATGACTGTGGAGTCAGCGAAATGCAGCCTAAAAGTTTGTTGAATCAAATTGTCTGTGGCAGTATCGACTGATGCAGTTGCTTCATCAAGCACCAATACCTAGCTCTACTTTAGAAGAACCCTACCAAGGCACACCAATTGCCTCTATCCCATGCTCCAATTCTCGTCATTTTTGCTAACTACAACATCAAGTTTTGCCTTAGCAATAAGTTCAGAGGTTACTATATCACTATACTCATGTAGAGTAATGAAAAATTTTCTAGTTATAAACTAGGAGGATATATAATTATTGATTCAAGAAAAATAGAATGCAAACCTGTAGAGTCTAACTTTCCTTCTTCTCTTATAACTTCATCATGAAGTTGACACTTTTCAAGGGCCTATATATAACATGGGAATGTAAATGTGTGAATATTCTTGAGTTAGAAGAACAATTATAAGTCCATAATTTAGAATTTTGGATAGTGAATCTGTTTAACAATAATAACAAACCAACCTCCCAAATTTGTTCATTAGTGTACTCCTCTAGTGGATCTAGATTGTTTCTGTCTCTTCAAACATGGTTGGATCCTGAGGAAGAATGCTTAATCTAGACCTTAAATCATGAAGTCCTATTGAAGAGATGTTGCTGCCATCAATCACAACTTCTACAGCAGCCGATTCAATGATTCGGAAGAGAGTTTGTATGAGAGTTGTTTTGCCACTTCCGGTTCTACCAACAATGCCAGTTTTCAATCCTCCATAAAATGTGCATGTGAGGCCATGCAAAACAAGTGGAAGGCGTTGAACATAACGAATCTTCATCAAAAAATCATTAGTCCATCACAGGTATCATAGCATAAACTCTCTTAAGTGCTAATCACTTTGAAAAAGTGAACTCTAAGAAGACAAAATCATAACATGAATTCAAAATTGAGTAAGATGTAAAACTAATTTCTATCTTTAATTACCTGCAAGTTGCATATATCAACTTCTCCATATGATGGCCAAGAATGGCTTGGGCTATTTTCTTGTACAACAAGGGGAGGCTCACT